>NC_056701.1:8827651-8830955 GCF_018831695.1 Puntigrus tetrazona | reverse complement strand
TAAAGTTGTTCAACACAGAATTTAGAATTTTATTTCTGAAGGAATTTGGAGTGGTGCAGAAAGGCTTTGCAGTGTGCGTGCTAAGACGTTCCTCGTGTTTTTAGCATGTTACCGTGTGCTTGCTAGGGCTTGCCAGGTGATTTGTTTCGAGAGGTCAGAAGAAGCACATCTCAGTTTAAATGGCTCACGTTCATAATCCCACCAAACAGTCCATTCAGAGCCTGCTCTTGTTTCTCAAATCACTGAAATGTGTCATCAGGGTGTATAAACACTCACCTACTACACCAATTTGGCCAAATTGAGAAGGGGATCTCGTGAATCCCCGGACTGCTGTTTGCTTCACTGCCCCTAATTCTGGAAACTCAAGCTGGTTGGATTCACACCCTAATACAGAGTTTCTAACTCCCGCTGGGACGCCAGCCGCTGCGGTTCGAGTCTCTTTCATCATCAGGAGTTTGCCAATGCTCCTGTCTCAACTAATGCTCTCTTCCTCTCCTCTATCTTCTGTATGCTAGTGCTCCTGTCAAAACTAATACACCCGTCCTCTCCTTACTTTCACTATATATCGCTCCTATATAGGAACTAGTGCTTATTGTTTTTGATTTCAAGGCTTAGTTCACTCAAAAATGAAATTGTGTCATCATTTACTGACCCTTATGTCATTCTCAAGCCATGTGGCAACAGAAAAGAGTCTGCACGCAAGATAGAAAGTCAAACGGCTTTGAAATGACATGAGGGTGAGTAAACGATGACTACTGGAAGTTTCCCTGTAACAGTCTTTCTGTTCATTCATCACAGCCGTCTCACAGTATGCGCCTTTAGCCTTGTATACAAGCCCTTTAATAGTACCGTTGACCCTTTTGATTCATGCTAGGAAAATAGTTTTCAGAACAAGGTTGTTATTGTTGTTAACTTAAACTATTGAAATATTTAGTTGATCAAAACAGAAGTGCAATAAAAAAAGTTTAATAGTATAATAGTAAAATAAGACTGCTTTAGAAATGAGACAGTTGTAGAAATGCATATTGGGTGACACTTTATTTTGATAGCCCACTTCAGACATCCTACGAACAGTAACTAACTACTAACTACATGTCAACTATCAGAGTATTAGTAGTCTGTCTGCTTAATATCTTCTAACACTTTATTTTGTATGGTCCACAATGAGAAACTTTGCAAGTATATGTCAGCTTATTCTGCTAACCCTAAACCCGCCATAACAGTCTACTCTGAAAGCTAATACACGTGTAGTTACAAAGCTACTTATAGTTAGTAGAATGTCTAAAGTGGACAATCAAAATAAAGTGTAACCGTATATTGCATATTGCATATTGGCTGCAACCAATTGTTGTCAACGCAGTGGACCACGGTGCTGTGGATAAAGTAGTGCAATGGCCAGGACTGTGTTCTTTGATTTCTACTGTACTTTCAGTAATTCTCCAAATCAGGAGCAACCTCAGGGCGATGCAAGCAGAGGTCCAGAGGAGGCTCATGCTGCTGGCTCTTGATGTTCTTGCAGGTGTATAGCAGGCAGGCGTTTGATGCTCTACCAGTGAGACCAGTGCCAGGCTTTGTGTTGCCGTCCCCTGGGAGAGGAACAATGGTTCAGGCCATTCCAAAAGCTCAAACAAATTATGTCCAGTGCCGTTACTCTCCTTTTCCACACAGACAGTTTTCTTGTGCCTCCTATTTGTGGTCCTTCATCTTCTGCAATATCCTCGGTCGCTGCAGTATCAGTGCTGTTTTTATTCTTTGCACTTTGTTAATTACTTTTTGGGCATACCTTGGTATTTTAAATGAGGAATTAAAAATGTGTCAGAAAAATATCAGTTTTCAGCGAATATCAGCCAATTTCAGGTTTTTTGTTGTTGCTTGTTTTTTTAATTCATCGTTGTCAATTGGATATGCACGCTCGATTCACACACTTGTTAATCTTTTTAAAACATGAAAATAATATCCATTGTTATACTTTGCATGCATACTAATGCCCAAATTCAGCTACAGTATGAATCAGTGTTAAATTTAACTAAAACTATTAAAAAATGATTTTCAGTGACAGATATAATTCAGAAAATTAGGTGGAAAAATGTAACCCTGTCCAGAACCGCTATGTCTTTCTTCTGCGGAAACAGAAATGTTGCTAAATACACAGCTGCTGCTCTCTTGACTTCAACGGTACGTTAAAAAAAACCATTATGGATTTTGAGAGCTTCCAAAATACCTCCTTTTTTGTTCAGCAGAAGAGAGAAATTCTTGTAGGTTTAAGAACAAGTAAAATATCACAAAAAATAATAATAATACTGAAAACGTATAAATGAAACGAACATATTTCAGATGTAAATATATTGATCTTTCAGTAGAGTGGAATTTCAATGTCAGAACATCAGTGTACCAGTCATTTTTGTAGATTTAGCCCCGTGGTACCGGATGCTCACTGCACTTGACTGCATGTGTGTAATGATACTGTCAGTGCAATTTGCAAGGCTGTCAAATTGGCTGGAAATATTGGGGCGATACAGAAATATGCATCATCAGAATAGTGGGTACGATCATTTCATCTTCCTCTAGTTCTGACTGCAGTAGATAATAATGGAAAGCATCTCTGTGGACTCGTGTTTGAACAATTTGTTATGAGGAAATGCAGTTTAATTTCTCTTTGTCTCCTCAGACAGAGCAGAGCAGAAGAGTTCTGTGTATTTTGAAATGTGGGTTAGGTCTGCTTCTTTACAAATCATAGAGATGAAAAAAAAAAAAGTTTGGTATCTGGATGAAGTGCATGATAGGGAATTTCGTTTTTTATGATTAGTGTTTATTCCTTTAAATAAAAATTTAGTTTTCCCTTTCTTTCTCTCTTGTTGACTTTTTGTCAGTTTTCTTTTAAAACTTTCCCTTATCTTTATATCTAAAGAACAAAAGCAAAAAGAGCTGGAGGCAGCAGGAGGGTGTTACAGGACATGCCGTTTTTCATCTTTCTTTGTCTGTTTTGCCTTCATCCAGATCCGGAGTACCATCGAGAACAGTTTTGTTGGCTGGGAGCTGGAAGAGGTGCTGCTGTTGGACATGTCAGTAGACGATGGCGATTCAAAGATCCAGAATCAGATGAAGAAGCTCCAAAGTCCTGTTATACTACTGTACTGCACTAAAGAAGAAGCCATGACCATTTTCGAGGTGGCACATTCTGTCGGCCTCACTGGCTACGGCTACACCTGGATCGTACCATCTCTGGTGACAGGGGATGCAGATAATGTACCCAGCGTCTTTCCAACAGGTAAGAATAAGAGATATATACATATATATATATATA
>NC_056701.1:8824914-8827551 GCF_018831695.1 Puntigrus tetrazona | reverse complement strand
CTTATATATACATAATAATTGAATGTGTATTGTGCCCATTTATTATGTTAAACAACCTTTATTTCGGATTTATCACAATTAATCATTTGACAGCACTGATACATCTCTATATAATCTCATTTAATTTAGTGTTGCATACTATTTCTTTGCTATTGTTTACTAGCAATTTCTGACTGAAAATTGATTTTTGATTGCTGTCCTTTAGTACTCAGCAGCTTGTTAATATTGGCCAGAATTTTAATTAACACAACATTAATATGATAATTAAATTTTTCAGTATATAAAATTTCTAAATTAATTAAATATTAATAAGTTCAAAAATTAATAAAAATGTTATGACAACTTAAACCTAAGTAATGTCAATTTAAATGAGAAATATTGCTTAACCAGGTGTACATGAAATTAATAAATAAAAAAGAAATACAATTTATCTAAACTACACATACTGTATATTTCAGATGATTGTATTTACTGAATTTCTACTTCCTGTATCTCAGGTTTGATCTCTGTTTCCTACGATGAGTGGGACTATGGACTGGAGGCTCGAGTGCGTGATGCTGTAGCCATAATCGCCATGGCAACCTCCACAATGATGCTGGATCGGGGTCCTCACACGCTGCTTAAGTCTGGATGCCACGGCGCACCTGACAAGAAAGGCAGCAAGTCAGGAAACCCCAACGAGGTGCTGAGGTGAGTCAGGCTTAGCGGGGTGCCAGGGTTCAAACACTGACATCTGGGGTCTGCAATCATACACGTACACAGGCAGTCCTGCCAGCATACACACACTTGCAACACCTGCTCAGGAGGGTTTCCGAACTAATGGAGTGTTTTGAAAAGGGTAAAGAGCCCTAGACAGGTGCACAAACATACTGTACATGCATACATACGTACACGGCTGGTCTTAGGTGCTGTAGGTCCTGCAGAAAACAGATCTTTCATGGAACATCCATCTATACAGCACTTTGGGATAATGAGGGTTATTTTCGTGAGGACATTTTTGACATACCATTGAAAAATTTGGGGTCAGGAAGTTTTAGATATTTTTTTTAAGTATCAATACAGACATTTCCGTTTTAAACGCTTTTCTTTTGCAGTCTCTATTCATATTCATTCAAAGAATCCTGAAAAACAACACCATGGTTTCGAGGCATTTGTAACAACAATAAGAAGAAGAAATGTTTTTTGAGCAGCAAATCAGCATTAGATTGATTTCTGAAGGTTCGTGTGGCATTGAAGATGCTGACAATTCTGCTTTACCACCACAGGAACAAATTACATTTTAAAGTGTAGTTAAATAGAAAATATTCATTATAATTTGTTGCCATTTTCAAAAAAATGTAGCCTTGGTGAGCATAGAAGACTCCTTTACCAGCCCCAAAGTTTTAAATGGTGGTGCATTTCACTTAAATATAAGCTTGTTTTGGAGATTTCTGTTTTTACCCATTTTAGTTAAAAAATACATTGTTGTCCTTTTGTATCGTGTCAAAATGATCGAATCATGTAATCAATATTGCCATTACTGGTAAAAAATCACTTAGTATGCTGTTTTCGCTTTGGAGGTGCAATATACAGCACAAAACTATGCATTTTGAACACTTGCTAGAAATATATATGCATGAATAATTAAACGAGGTGGTCCAAATAAAAGTGGGTGCACATGGGTATTTTACACAGATTTGACGAGCAGTGGCCAGTAAATGATAGGAACACAATGGAAGTTTGGGGTTATACTGCTGTGTCACTGTAAAATTAATTTTAACCACTGACTCTTCATATCCTCATCCTTCGGGAGAACAGTGGTGGCCCAACGTGTTAGTAGTAGTTTCTGTGTAGTAATTTAGCTTTGCATACAGGTTTCTTGAAGGCCCAAGTCCTATGACTAACAAACCGTTAACTATGACTTCTGCCTCAATAAACTTCTGATTTAAGTTACTACAATGCAAAAATGTTTTTGTAGTCTAGATTTTTTTGTCTTGTTTCCAGTCGAAGTATGACATCTTACATCAAGAAGGATTTTCTAGATAAGCAAAACATTTTTGTCAAAATTGGCTGGATAACAGTCAAAAAATATATATTTTGAAGTCAAAATTAAGCAAATTTCTACTTAAAGCAATCTGCCAATGGGATAAGCAAAATAATCTTGTTTTTTGTTTGAGAAAGATTATTTTGCTTACCATTATCGGTTGTCTATTGCCACCGGGGGTAATGCACGTGACGTCACACGCTTTAATGTAAATACACAAATTTCCGTTACATTGCCATGTGTGACGATTCCGTTATTGTGTGATTAATACATGCAGCAAACCTCTACAACGCATAAACAGTGATGGATTATTACCATGATCGCATGATAAACGTCGTCACTATGTCGCGCGTCTGCAGTAAATACATACACATACCAAGAGTTCTCACTCCAAGCTGAAATCAAAAGTTGCCAGCCATGGTGTATTACTCCCGAGGGGCATCTGATGAGTAGTCTCACCTGGCCGTTTGTGATTAGATCTACCGATTTGGATCCTAATACCAGCTGCAAAGCGAGTCCTAGATGGATCAGCATTCTGTTACAGCCATACAGTACCAGTAACACCACCAGCAGAAAGAGCGAGCGAGAGTGACAAATGGATAACAAAAGAGAAA
>NC_056701.1:8823408-8824814 GCF_018831695.1 Puntigrus tetrazona | reverse complement strand
AAAAAATTATATTATAAATAACTACTTTCTAAAATGTTCATGGATTTATTTAATATTACAATATATATTTTGATTATTTTTGTACTGATTTAAACATACAGTACTGGATACGGTCTTCCCAGTCTTCAAGATATTACACTTGCTTGCTTGTTGGTGTGTGTGTGAGTGTGTGTGTGTGTGTGTGTGTGTGTGTGTGAGTGTGTGTGTTTTTCCTCGCATGTGTGATTGTGTGGCTTGTCTCTCTGATGCTTTGACTCCTCCGAGGTGCTTAAGGCTTGTGAAGCTGCCAGGCTTTTATTCTCCACTTCAGTTAATTGTAGCCCCTCAGGCTGCCGCTCTCAGGTTCACTGGGTGGCCAGTAGACCTGATGCCCAGAAAGTTTAATAAGGTGGTTGTGGATGTTTTATTATGCTTTTGGGCATTGCTGAAAGACGCTGACAATAACTCTTCAGAAGTAGGTCAAGATATCAGTTGTACACTGGTGAACCCCTTCGGTCTTGCAATCTGTCTTTCTCTCTCTGTCTATCTCTCCATTTTCTGCCACACACTTCCTTTCCGTCTCCATTTATTGTTTGCTTTCTTACACTTTTGGAATACAAAACACAAAATGATCAGTCTGCCTTTTAAAATATTCGGCTTTAAAGCTTTAACGCAGCTCAATTCCCAAAGGTGTGTTTGTGTGCCTTTACGCAGATAGAAAGCGCGTGTCTGCGTATCAGTGTGTGTTTTAGGTCTATCCATTAGAGTGTGTGAGTGCTGGTGGTGTATCGCGGCGTTACAAGGCCCACAGGCTTCCCTGGGGAAAGGGTTTGATCATTACATGGTGTCCTGTGTAAGTAAAGGTAATTAATCTCTGGTTCACCCAGGAGCCTCTAACTTGCTTTAATTAAAAATGCATATATAAACACACACACTCTTTTAGAAAAACCTATACACACTTTCCCAGCCCACATTCACTTTCATGTATATAGATTGCACTGTGGGTGGCTCTGAATATGGGATACGAGACCAAAGTATGATTCGATCTGTGTTCGGTTTAATCTGAAATCCTGTTTAGGTTAACTAATAACATGATGTCATAAGATCTCATGCGTTATAAATCCTCTGCAGATTATCGTCGCCCCTGTGTTGATGATGCATTAAAATAATCCAGTGCTGTTGGGCAAACACTAAAATTACTGCCAGGCTCTGGCAGTAACTTCCTCCGTTACTCCCTCTAGACCAGTGACGTTTGGTGGTCTTCTGAAATGAGAAGAAAAGGCCCCCTCTTGGCAGGACTTTTAGTCAGATGTACTGTCAATTCATGCTACATTTGATGTGCACAAAGTTGAAGGCAACTGAAACACCATTTACCTGACATTATCAACAAACTCGTACCATAATATACAATTCTTTGCATTATATTA
>NC_056701.1:8823052-8823392 GCF_018831695.1 Puntigrus tetrazona | reverse complement strand
CGTGAAAAGCACATTTTATTTGTCATTTATTTGTTATTATTAATAGTCACATTATCTTCAGGCCATTAGTCAGCTAATCCTCTATAAACACAGTTGGTGTCATGAAGGTTGCCGACACGGAGGTGCAGTATTAAATTAACTGAGCTGAGTGCTCGCTAAACAACGCCTCAGTCACAGATCGTTTGAAGTAATTTCAAGTTCATTTCGATTCGGATGTGACCAGTTCTGATGTTTGAGTGGGTGAGTTTACTTCATAATTAGTCCGTCCAATTCCAGTGGTTTGACCTTGCCAGGCCAATTAATGGACGCTTTGCAAACATGATGAGCGGGCCATTAACAG
>NC_056701.1:8822508-8823046 GCF_018831695.1 Puntigrus tetrazona | reverse complement strand
TTTTTTTATATCATTGTCTTTAAACTGAAAATCACATACTCACCCTTATGTGAATGTATGAATATTTCAATTAAAAAATGTAGCTGTCAAATTCAGGTGCAGTTTTGTTGTTAAATTCAAAATCATGTTTAAACTTGGGTCTATTAAAAAAGAAAACTGTACCACTAGCCCGTGACTTTTATACTTATGTAGAGAACTACCAAGCTGTACTTTTCTTTGGTCATGCCTTATCTCGCCCAGGGCCCCAATTGATCCCATCAAAAACAATATGTGTAAGACACCCGTGTGCTCAGGGGAGGCAAAAAAAACATTGCCTCCTCCTGAAACTTCATCCATTGGTGTCACTGTTAGATACTGTTACTTTATAAAAATAAGTGATTTACTCAGTATTGTACTATCACACTTCTTTGGAGTGGTATTTTAGTAATAAACTATATTATTATTCACTTTTATTTTTTTATGTAAATTTCAGGGGTTTTTGTGTATGTGTTCTTTCCACCATTTTATTAGTTATTTTTAAAGGGGTCATGAACTAAGA
>NC_056701.1:8814583-8822416 GCF_018831695.1 Puntigrus tetrazona | reverse complement strand
ATTTTTATTGTATATCAGCTTAATTTCTATGAAGCAAAATCATTTTGGTCATTTTAGTTAACAATAACAACACTGCTCGTTAGAGAAAACGCCCTTGCTCTAGACATTAATGAAATAATCATATACAGTCCTCACACTCCTTCAAGTTTTTGATGGTTGTTAAAGCTGTTCCCTGTTGACCTGAGAGGCTATTTCACAGGCTTGACAAGTATCATAAAATGGCATGGTGTCAAGCCAGAAGATGTTATGTCAGGTCCAAAATTAAACATGAGAGGAAACCCTTGAATGTGAGATCAGTAATTCATAGGTCCTTGAATGGTTGTGCTTTTAAATGGATGTACGGTAAATCTGAAGATGAGTTTTCTAATGTCAGATCAATGCTTGAACTGAAAAACGTTGGATATGATAAATCTGGTTGGCTGTCATGTCCAATATCGATCTGTTTGTATTTATAGCGACAGATAAATGGGTCTCTGCTGTATCATGCGTCTCGCTGTAAGTACAAAAGATGCTACCTCTCTCTCCCCGTCTCTTCCTCTCTCACTCTCTCACTCTCTCGGGTGAGATTACTGTTCCCATGGCAACACAGCAGATTGCTTGGAGATTGCTATGGTTGCGGGCACCATGGTAACGCATTTTATATGCTGGTGGGTCTCTCTCTCTCCCTCTCTCTTTCACACACACACCCTCTCACTTTCATTCTATCTGTTTGCAGTTTGGGGTTGTATATACCTTTCCTCGTGTCAGGAATCAGCACAGACTGCCCCTAACACTGTAGGTGAAAGGGATCAGTTGAATACGGAACTGTTGCAATACAGTACACTGCATATATGTATATGTATATGTCTTTTAGTAGTGTTAAAGTAAAAAAACTAAGTACTATAGCAGTTCCATGATACTTTAATATATACCATGCTATCATGATTAATTCATGTCTGAACTCTGTTGTAAGGGCCATCTTAACTAAGTTTTGGGTGGTTAGTATGATTCAGTTAGCCCCTGCTTGGTGCTGTAGCTAGTGGGCATACAATGTATTTTTCCTTTGAGACCTATTCAAAGGTAGCTATGATTAGATCGCACTACAGGCTGATCAGAAGTATATAGAAAAATATGACAAACATTGAGTTTTAGGCTTATGATCAGTGTTAGGTGCTTCTATACCCTCGTTGATTAGTTAATTATTTCCCCCTGATTTAGCCGTACATTTTGGGTAGGGTTAGGTTTAGGGGTAGGGATTAGGATAAGTTTATATTTTTGGACAGTAATGTTGATTCAGGATCATCTTACTTTGCAAAATAATGGTGAGCATCATGAGGTACCGAAATGTTGAGGGGTAGAAAATGAAAGGGTTTTTTTTGATAACTTTGTATGATCTGTTCATGTAGTAAATAAACCAATAAATTGCAGGAAATTATGCAGTTTTCATTTTGATAGCAAGTTTTGATTTAGGCATGGTCTTAGTCTTTTGTTTTAAAATGTTGTTTAATTTTAGTCATATTTTGGTCATCTAAATTGCTTTTAGTTTTAGTGGACTAATTACCGTATGATTTTAGTCCACTAAATACATTACAGTGTAATGTATTTATTAAGCACGTCTCTAAAATTATGTAGGTTTGATATTAAGTTTTTATCACGTTAGAGCCTGATTTAAATGCGGTGGCAACATGCCTTGAAGTTAAAATGAAATAAAACTATTTCTCATAAAGGACAAGAACCTGGTCTTTTTTCAGTAAAATACCAATGGTTCTATAGAATAATTATGTATTCTTTATAATAACTAATCTTCGTTCTTTCAAGCAGACATTTTTTTCTGCCCTGTAATTTTATAAATTTTTATTAATCTACTACTAAAGGTGATTCAGTCAAGGGTAGTGAGTGATTTTTTTTGTCTTTCTTTTGTTGCTTGATTAACATCAATGACTTGGACAATAGCAACTAAATTGGGCTGCTATCCCTTATAAAACCGAATGCACATTAAAAAGATGTAATCAACCTTGTTTATGTGTATATTCATCAAAACAGACATACATCAAAGAGTATCGTGCTTTGTGAAATGCATTTTCTGTGTTTGTATGCTTCAGTCTGCAAGTATATGGTATCTTATATCCTGTAGGATAGATCAATAGATTCAAATGTACACATTCAACCATGTAACCATGCAGCAGATTCATTCTGAATGAATTTTTTGCCTAATCGTCCCGCTTCATCTCGTTTGTTGTTGTTTTTTTCACAGACGAAAATGAGTTTGTCATTTAAAACGAGTTTTTGTTTGTAATCATCTAGTTTTCTTCTGTGAAAAAAAAATATATGTAGTTGACGAACATTGATGAGAATTATTTATTCACGAAATTAACTGATATATTTTGTCATATGGTCTATTCAAGTAGCAAATAAACCAGTACATTTATAAGATATTCAGAAGTAGCTGTTTTCTGACTGAATATAGTCTAAAGTGCAAATATTTCATTTGAACTGCTCAGTGTTGTCATTTTCGTGCACCTCCCAAGCAAAGATATAAGTCACATACTATACTTTTTGAGGCTCCTGTGCCAGACGAACGCCTGCCATTGATATGCTAAGGTTTAGCTTTCTCCAGATGTTTTAGACCTCCTCCCAGAAGCCCATTTTTTGATGTTAGCTTCTGTATGTATAGATGTACAACATTGCTTTACGGTCTTACTCCGTTTTATTGTACATGCATGAGACATGCTCACTATTTGTTTGGTCATTCTGCTCTCTAGCCTTTCTGTTTGCATATTTCTCTTTCATTCTCTTGTTTAGAGCAGATATTTATTTCTTGTGTGGCGAGTTTTCATGAGGCCGATTGTTGTCATGGCGACAACAGCCCACAGATGGAGGCAAGAGAGCGAGGAGTGCAGCAGAGAGTTTTCACTGGCTCTGACACAAAACTTGTTGACACACATACATGATACTCACGCTATGATGAAAATCTGCACGCGTATCAGCGCTCAAGGCCACAAACACACACGCGCACCTGACTACAGACTGATTTACAGTCACTGTCTAAATTGGGTCAGTTCTTCTACGTCATAAATTTTACACCCAGATGGAAGAAAAGGGGAACGACTTGTCTAAGTGATTCTGTTTCATGATGTTTTACTGCTGATGTCTTTTATCACTGTGGAGAAATTTATGTTCTGCGTTTGATACAGTAGGGTGTACTGATGGAAAAGTGTATCCATCTAAGCACCTTTCTTAGGGAACACAGAGGCTTATTGTCATACATAATATTGGTCAGGGTACGTTTATTTTTATGAAAATCATTCTGAACATCTTGGCTACGGAAACACTTTTGAACATTTCCACAGTCATTGCCAAGTAAAAACAAATACAATTAATTTAACACTGATATATTCTATAATAACTGTTCACGAAAAAAGTCTACAATAGGTAATGTGCAAAAAATAATTTACAATATGTACATATAATTATTACTATTGGTTTATGGGAATGTAATTCACTATAAAATATTGACTGAATGTATGTTTTTTAACTAAACGAAAAACTAGAATTTAAATATATTTTGGTCACACTTCAGCTTAACCAAATTAGAGTCATAAATTAATTATTAACTACTAATTACACCTCAATAAACATCTTATTTTCATCTTATAATGAACATATACTGTATGTATCGCATAAGTGCCAAATACTGGAACTGTGGCCAAGAAAACTAAGAAGTCAACTTAAATCTCAGGAGCAACATGAACAACACCACAATATAAGAATGCTAAAACATTGTTGATGCAGTTCAGATGTCTAAGTGCTAGATGAGGTCAGCAAAGTCAAGCTACTAGACTCAGACAGTCCATTAAGTACTGCCCAAATTTGTCTGCGAGTAGGTTAGTGACACGAAAGAGGTTAATTACAACAGAGGTTAATTACAACTCGACCGAAAGCATTTTGCTTGAACTTGAAGGGGTTATTTCAGAAAATCTGGTGGGCCAGTAAGGAGGAATCAAATTTACACTCTGATTAGATGGCAATGCCGGGTGATGTGATGTAGATGGAAAAATTAAAGGTCCAAACACTGAGCCATGAGGGACTCCAGGGTTGAGAGCCAATAAATGAGGATTTTTATGCTTTATATGATCTGTTCTAGTAGCAAATAAACCAGTAAATTAGTTAACTCTGTCCGTACTGAAATGAGCAATTTGTGGCTGACCTTGTCAAAACCTANGAAAAACTTGACGTTTGGATGAAACAAGACTGATTCATAATATTGAAATGTGCTTTCAAGTAAAAAAGTTGCTATTAATGTCTTCTTGAATGACTGACTAAAGGCTAAATCGGTTTGTAAATCTGTTATGTAATATCACTTACCTCTTACCTGTCATATATATTTTTCCCTGCATTATTACATTTGATTGGCCTAATGATTTTTTTAAGGTGAAAACGCTCAGACTGGGTGACAATAGCGAGGTTTTGTGACCAGGAGCCTGACAGATTCACATTTGCCAATGTGAATATAATTTGCTATAGCCTCTAGCAACAAACCTGCTTTCCTGCATTATAAATGTGTGTATGGACATATGCGGATGGTGTGCAGAAAGCCATACACTAGGTACACTGGAAAGCCATGTAAACTGCTGACATTGAGGGATCCTGTAAATTGCTTCGACTTGTTCTGAAAATATTTGTGCTACACACGTCTAAGTGAAGAAGGTGCCTTTGCGTTAATAACCACCAAAAGTGTTTGGTCTGATATATTCACTCTGTTTTGTCTTCAGGTACCTCATGAATGTGACATTTGAAGGGCGCAACCTCTCCTTCAGTGAGGACGGTTTTCAGATGCACCCAAAGTTGGTTATTATACTGTTAAATAAGGAGAGGCAGTATGAAAGGGTGGGTATCTCTACTCATTTCTCTCTTTTGTCTCTTGATTTCTCTTAACTCACGACTGCGCAGTTCCCCGACGTAATTATCAACCTTCATTTTCTCTTTATCTCTCTTTATCTTAATTCAAGATTTCAGCCGTCCTCAAATTTAGCCAGCACTAATCCAATCGCAGCCACTTCAACCTCAACACCCTCTCATTATCTCACTCGTTATCCTTCTCTCATCTTCTGCTCTCATCTTGCCCTCTTCGCACTTTCACAGGTCGGTAAATGGGAGAACGGGTCTCTGGCTATGAAGTACCACGTGTGGCCTCGGTTCGAGCTCTACTCGGATGCTGAGGAGCGGGAGGACGACCACCTGTCCATTGTTACGCTAGAGGAGGCTCCATTTGTTATTGTGGAGGATGTCGACCCCCTCAGTGGCACCTGCATGAGGAATACAGTGCCGTGCAGAAAACAGCTCAAACTCCAGTGAGAATGCAATAGAAAGAGTACAGATATTTAGGAAAATGCGCTGCTGTTTGATTCATCACAGATTATAATTTCTAATGAATTAACATCTAATCCATTAGAAAAGTGAAAAATAAACTTTTTTTTCCCAAGTGGTCTCAGGCATCACACACTTTTCTAAAATATCCTAAATCTGCTAAATAAAATCAGTCACTGTGTGAGATCAATTATTAATCTTCACTGCCCAATTGTAATTTTTTTCATGAGAGCACAGATCCTCCATTCAGTTTTTAAATGTAAGTTGCTCTGTCACTGTCAGGACTAGATTATATCATATAGTGAGAAAGTGTGGCGTATAGAGTATTGCACTGTTAAGGCAAAGCACTGATTCATTTATTATGAATTAAACTATCTCATGTCTCTTTTTAATATTGATTAAAAAATATCTGTGTTAAATTAGTGCTTAATTCATTTAGCATTCTTGTAATTAATTATTGCTAAAACACTCATTTATTATGAGAAATTATCCGAGATTAATGTGAATTTGGACTTAAATTTAAGTCTCCTCGTTTCAGTGAAGTCAATGCAACAGTCAGTGCAGCGGTCATTAGTCATTTTGATGTTATGTTGACTCACTGATTGATTTCTTCAGATGCAGATTTATTATGAAATGGTATTCTGATTAAGGATTGATGAACGGCTAAGGCTAAATTTGTTAAACGCCATCTTCACTATTTAGAAAAATAACTTCCTGTGCTAACATTAATCGTCTCAACTTTTTTTTTTCCTGTTTTTCCTACCTGCAGAAATCAGACAGGAGATTCAGGGATATACATTAAACGCTGTTGCAAGGGCTTCTGTATAGACATCCTCAAAAAGATTGCCAAGTCCGTAAAGTTTACCTACGATCTCTACCTGGTGACCAATGGGAAGCATGGGAAAAAGATCAACGGCACATGGAACGGCATGGTTGGAGAGGTTAGTTTTCAAAATGCTTTTAACAAGAAGACTACCGGTTCTTATCAAGACACATAGGGTTTGGGTTGAACGTGTTGTTTCTCATTCAAGAGATTGCTGGATCACACACTTTTGTTCTTCCATTCCTCTGCATTGGATGGATAAGATATTCAACTGTATGTTTGCATTACGTTTATTACAGCACATACTCACAACAGCTTGGCAAATTTTGTTACATTTAAAATTGATATTTTTGCACTAATTTGTGGTGACAAATTTTTGGATAGTGTATATCTTTTTTCTTCTTCGTACATCAATGACTACATTTCGTGATTAAAAGGGGGAACACTGGCTCCAGTGTTATTTTACTATCATTGATATACTTTTAAATTCATTTGTATTTTTATATTTATTTATTTTTTTAATTATAGTTGAAATTTCAGCGATTTTGTTATGATGTCTATATGGTTCAAACATCTATATTATTTCAAGTAAGGACAATCTTTTTATGGTTTAAGTCAACTGTAATAACCACTAGGACAAAGTTCCAGAGCGTTTCTGATTATATATTATTTCCAAAAAATGAAAATCTGAAAAGTATCTCTCTTGACAAGAACAGATGAAAGAGAGGGAAAATGTGAGCAAGTGAGTTTGCACAAGCCCAAGGGAAAATACAGCTGGTGCATTAATTCAGATGAGAAATAATATGAGTTACCGGATCATATGTAAATCCACAGTTGGAATGAATGTTATGCAGTTCCCTTTCGGTCCTAGTCATCTGAATACTCGGAGAACTGCATCACATTTGGAGCTGCAGACTCTTAGTAGCTTTCTTTATGTTTACTTAATGTCTTTACGAGATCTGATGCTCCAAGACATGCTCATGTTCAGTGATAGATGCTGTAACGCAACACACACTCAAGCAAATATGCAAAATACAGTCTCATATTTTGAGAAGACGGAGAAAGAAAACAGGATATAGAATAGCACTACTCAACATGCAGCCCACGGGGCATTCTCGCGGCCTGCATGTTTCTTGACACTCTGCTATATACCATGGTAAATGCACAGTGCAATTTAAAAAATCCGACGCCAAGCAGAAATCTATAGTCCACTCTGCAAACTGTGCCACAGATGAACGCTTACAGTACAGCTTCATTGATTATAATGGGAGCGATTTAGTTAGATACATGGTTGTGTAAGTGTTCAACACTCAGTAGCCTTATTAATATAACATAGGCGCTATGAAAAAATTAGAAGTGTGGCCCTTGAGGCTAAAGAAATCCGGTTTTGTGGCCCCTTGAGTAGCCCTGATGCAGACAAAGCCTTCCTGTAGCATACATTCACCTTATTAACTCTGTTTTTGTCCCATTTTCCTGTATCACAGGAGGCCCCTTATATGTAACTCTAAATATACCTGGACAAGTGATGGGTTTGGGGAAGTGGTGATTAGTGAAAGGTTGAAAAAAGGAGAAATGGCTATTAAAAGCTCCCGCGACCCACTGTAGGAAGTAACCTGATTTCTGCTTTCCTTGATCTCTCAGTCTTGTTTTTTTTTTTTTTTTTT
>NC_056701.1:8810176-8814483 GCF_018831695.1 Puntigrus tetrazona | reverse complement strand
AGAGAGAGAGAGAGAGACAGTGTGATAACCCACTTTCTGTCTCTTGTTGATCTAGAATCTCTTGTCTTATATCTGCTGTTTGCGTCTCCGTATCTGTCCTCATGTCAACACAGTGCAGCTATGAATGCTGGGAATGAATCTAACCTGTCTCTCTGAGCGCGCTTGAACTGTATTGATGTGATATTTTTATAGAGATGGCAATAAACTGCTAGAAATTTGACAGCTGCTGACATTTTGGTTACCTGTCTGTCTCTCTGTGCATCTGTCTCTCTCTTTCACACCTGTATCTTTGTCTTTCTCTCTGTCTGTTCTTCTCTCATCTACCTGTCTGTCNTATCTGTCTGTACTCTCAACTTTCTGTCTGTCTGTCTGTCTGTCACCTCTCTGTCTGTCTGTCCTTCTCCGGCCTTTCTGTCTTTCTTTCTGTCTGTCTCTCACCTCTCTGTCTGTCTGTCTCTATCTGTCTCTGTCTGTCCTTCTCTTAAATGTCTGTCTGTCTTTATCTGTCTCTGTCTGTCTCTCACCTCTCTCTCTGTCTGATCTTTCCGTCTGTCCTTCTCTCACNTATCTGTCTGTACTCTCAACTTTCTGTCTGTCTGTCTGTCTGTCACCTCTCTGTCTGTCTGTCTCTATCTGTCTCTGTCTGTCTCTCACCTCTCTCTCTGTCTGATCTTTCCGTCTGTCCTTCTCTCACCTGTCTGTCTGTCTGTCTGTCTGTCTGTCTGTCTGTCCTTCTCTCACCTGTCTGTCTGTCTGTCTGTCCTTCTCTCACCTGTCTGTCTGTCTGTCTTATCTTTCTGTGTCTGTCTGTCTCTCACCTCTCTCACCTCTCTGTCTGTCTGTCCTTCTCCGGCCTTTCTGTCTGTCTGTCTCTATCTGTCTCTGTCTGTCCTTCTCTTAAATGTCTGTCTGTCTGTCCTTCTCTCACCTGTCTGTCTGTCTGTCTGCAGGTGGTGCTGAAGAACGCTCACATGGCTGTCGGCTCACTGACCATCAATGAGGAGAGGTCAGAGGTCATTGATTTCTCGGTGCCCTTCATAGAGACAGGCATCAGCGTCATGGTGTCTCGAAGCAATGGGACTGTGTCTCCATCTGCGTTCCTCGGTGAGCCGCTCTCCTCCGTCTGTCCTGTATCTGTGTTTCTCTAAAGCGCCCTGTATCCGCTGACTCGAGTCTGGTTTCTGTCCACAGAGCCATTCAGCGCAGACGTCTGGATCATGATGTTCGTCATGCTGCTGCTGGTTTGTGCCATCGCCGTGTTTGTCTTTGAATACTTCAGTCCCGTGGGCTACAATCGTCGTCTCATCGACGGCAGAGGTACAGAACGATGCATCTGCACACATGACCTCATCTGCATGACAAATACTGCTGCTATTTCCTGGGAGTCATTCATTATTGATTTGATTTCTAAACAATACCATGCAGTTGTTCTGTAGTTTTGCTCATGGCTCATGTCACACAGCCTTTCCATTAGGGCTGAATGATTAGAATTTTTTTTTTGGAATGTTAATGAATTTTTAAAGGCTTCAATTTGCTGTTGAGTATTTAATCGAGTACTGAAAACAATAGATTGGTTTTGGCACAGAACCTGCTGGTTTCTAAGTCATTCTCCTTACGAATCTGGTGAAACTGGTTGTGTTTCTGTGCTCTCAGAGGCCGGTGGTCCGTCGTTCACCATCGGAAAGGCCATCTGGCTGCTCTGGGGTTTGGTCTTCAATAACTCCGTTCCAGTGCAGAACCCCAGAGGAACCACCAGCAAGATCATGGTGTCCGTCTGGGCCTTCTTTGCCGTGATTTTCTTGGCCAGCTATACTGCTAACCTGGCAGCGTTTATGATCCAGGAAGAGTATGTGGACCAGGTGTCGGGCCTCAGTGACAAAAAGGTGCTCTAATAGAAGATACAGCTGTACTTTTTTCAGGTAGAGAGGATATTCTGTTCTCTGGTCAGTCTGTCTGTTTGCTTAACCTTGTGCTGTTTGTTTGTCTTCAGTTTCAGAGACCCAACGACTTCTCCCCGCCGTTTCGCTTTGGGACGGTGCCAAACGGCAGCACCGAGAGAAACATCCGCAATAACTATAAAGAGATGCACTCCTACATGGTGAAATTCCACCAGCGCAATGTGGATGAAGCGCTCTACAGTCTGAAGACCGGGTGAGTGTGGGAAACCACCTGAGACACTTCTCTAATCAGTCATTAAAATGCCAAATACACTTTAGCACACATACTCAGAATTAATTAAGAATTTTTCTTCAATAAACTGTTCTACAATACAGTCAAATACTTTCAAAGGGATGTATGATTTGTTGCAATCTGACGACACCTGTTTGAAGTCCAAAGCAAAACAAAAAGTAATGTTGTTAGGGTACCCGGGTGGTTGCTAGGGTGTTGGGGGGAAACGTAACTTCTAGTGACTATCATCAATTTGATTACAGAGACCATCTCTGCATTTAATAAAAAAGTGTTAATCTCATCATTATACATCACTATCAGTCTATTCTTCTACTTTATACTGTTCAGTGCTTTGATACAANTGATTGATTGATTGATTGATTGATTGATTGTTGCTATGTGGTTGATAGGTTGCTTTGTTGGTTATTAGCGTGGTTGCTAGGGAACCTGGGGTGGTTGCTAGGATTGTTGTTAGGGTACCTGGGTGGTTGCTAGGATTGTTATTAGGGTACCTGGGTGGTTGTTAGGGTGTTGCTAGGGTACATGGGAGTTGCTAGGGTGTTTCTATGATGAGATGTCGGGAAGGGAGCCGAGAAAAGGTACAAATAAAAATATTTGGCTTTGTGAAAACCTCAAATTCAACTAAACTAAAACTTAAAAAAAAAAGTTAGCCCATGTGCATTCACACTCCTCTCGTGTGTTCTAGAAGTACTAATAAATGGCCAGTACACAAGTAATTCCTAGCAGCCATTAAAATAGAGAGTAGGTGTGAAGATCTAATCTGTGTGGTGTGTTGAATCCCAGGAAGCTGGATGCCTTCATTTATGACGCGGCGGTGCTGAACTACATGGCAGGCAGAGACGAGGGATGCAAGCTGGTCACTATCGGCTCCGGGAAGGTGTTCGCCTCCACCGGCTACGGCATCGCCATCCAGAAGGACTCGGGCTGGAAGAGACAGGTGGACCTCGCCATCCTGCAGCTCTTTGGAGATGGTACTGCTGTCATTCACATCAGACACTCATCTGACAGCTTGTTCACTAGTAATAAGAATCCAGCAATGCTGCACCCGATAAAACATTATGACAGTATGACGTTTGCGGTCTTGTGAAGTATTGGTTTGTGAGCCAGGAGCTCATCTTCTGAAAGCACCTTTACGTTCATGATTGGCTGACTGCTGTTGCATTTTTGTCTTGATTTTCATGTGCTTTCTTGGACATGCATGGCTTTGTTCTGCTTTTTTTTCTTGTTCTGGCCTTGTTCCCTGTGAGTAATTCATGTGTTCCCTGGTGCTATTTTCCACAGATATACACCACCAGTCAAAGGTTTATGGAAATGTTTGTCTTTTTTAAAGTCTCTTCTGCTCCCCGTTTATTTAATCCAAATTACAGCAAATTGTGACAATTTTTTACTTTTTAAAATATTTGAATATATTTTAAACTGTCATTTATTCTTGTGATTTCAAAGCTGAATTTTCAGAATCAGTACTCCGGTCTTCTATATACTGACCTTCTGCTCAAGAAACCTTCATTTCTGTTCTGGTTTGTGGTATGTCTTCAGGTTTCTTTAATGAATACAAGGTTCAGAAGAACAGCATTTAACAACCTTTTTTATCATTATACATGTTTTTAACGTCAATTAAAAACATCCTTGTTAAATTAAAATATTAAAGGATTAGTTCACCACAAAATGAAAATTCTGTCATTAATTTCTCATGTCGTTCCAAACCGATACAACCTTCATTCATCTTCGTAACACAAATTAAGATATGTTTGATGAAATCAGAACAGCAACACATCTGAAATGATCCAGAAACATACAGCAGTAAAACAGTCCATGTGACATCAGAATTAGCAGAACCTGATTTCTGGATCAACATCTTTTGTGATTAATCAGAACATCTATCATTTCATCTGATTTGAGATATTTCTCATGGGAAGGTTAGGTTTAGGTGTACAGATATGGTCAAAATTAACTTTTTGGATTAAAATGTAAAATGTAACATAGAACTATCAGGACGTGCACACTGATTACATCAGATACGTTACAAATAAGTAATGTACAAAATGGTTGAGAAGAATGCTTCAGTAAATTGTTATTTTTGTTTTCTTTGTGCAAAAAGACTTAATATCTTAATATCC
>NC_056701.1:8809936-8810129 GCF_018831695.1 Puntigrus tetrazona | reverse complement strand
CCCCCCCACCCCCTTCCTAAAAACTATTCACCAAAGAATCCTTGTCAAAGAAATATGTACTCAGCCGTTTTAAATATTGATGGTGATTGGCGTAGAAATAGATACTAGCAGCTTTAAAAGAACTAGAGGGGTCTTTATCATCATTTTTAAAGAGTTTGAAGCATCTGTGTTATAATAATAATAATAATAATAA
>NC_056701.1:8802874-8809836 GCF_018831695.1 Puntigrus tetrazona | reverse complement strand
TATAATTATAATAATAGTAAATGTTTGCTGAGCTCAAATCAGCATATTAAAATGATTTCTGATGGATCATGTGACTGGAGTAATATGCTGAAAATTCAGTTTACAAATAACAAGAATTAATTGCATTAAATGAAAATAAAATAAAAACCATTAAAGATGTTCAAAGTTCAAAAACTTTTGGCTGGTAATGTATTTGGTAATTAATCAACACATGACAAAGGGATGTAATGTTCAGGTGAAGTGCTCTGATTCCTCGCCGAGTGTTCAGTTAAATCATCATGTCTTGTATATTGACAGCCTTATGTTTCCATTGTTCTTGGTGGTGATTTTTTCTTCTGCAGTGAATCCTGTTCAAATCAGAGACTGCCCTCATCTGCCACCAGCTTTAATTACCTGAGCCTTTGTTTTAAATACAAACACGTTGTAACAGACCCAGCGTNCACCACGAGAAGAATGAAGTGATGAGCAGTCAGCTGGATGTGGACAATATGGCGGGTGTGTTCTACATGCTGGGTGCCGCCATGGCTCTGTCGCTCATCACCTTCATCGCTGAACATGTCTTCTACTGGCACCTGCGCTTCTGCTTCATGGGCGTGTGTTCTGGGAAGCCAGGGCTCACCTTCACCATCAGCAGGGTAATACTGTGCCCACAGACACACTACTGAGAAGGGCTGGACAATAGTGCAGCTTCAGTATATACTGCGATATAATAGATTATTATAGAAAATTTATTTTGAGTATTTGTATTTAATTATATAAGCAGGCTACTTTTGAAAATGAGCATGTCATAAGTTATAATATTTCTTATATTAATATATAAGTAATTAATATTGTTAAGAATTCTAACTAAATATAGCTTAAAAACATATATAAGGAAAATATAATGTAATAAAGGGGGAAAGACAATTAAAAGAAATAAAGTAAAATGACTAAATTACTGTTTTTGCTGTGCTTTGGATCAAATAAGTGAAAAAAACTATTTTGCAAAAACTGGTGATAAATTTGGCTGTATCATCCAGCCCTTTCAAGACACGAGACATAACATGTTTATGCCATCTCTATACACTGAAAGGTCTGTCTCTTCTTCTCTCAGGAGATTTTCAGCTGCATTCACGGAGTAGAAATCGAAGATAAGAGTTCAGCGCTCAATTCGCCCTCGGCTACCATGAACAACACACACTCGAATATCCTGCGTCTACTGCGCACCGCCAAGAACATGGCGTCCCTCTCCGGGGTCAACGGCTCTCCGCACAGCGCTCTGGATTTCATCCGTCGAGAGTCCTCCGTCTACGACATCAGCGAGCATCGCCGCAGCCTGGCTGGACACTCGGACTGCAAGGCCCCCTACCTGCCCGAGGACAACATGTTCAGCGACTACATCAGCGAGGTGGAGCGTACCTTCGGGAACCTGCACCTGAAGGACAGCAACCTGTACCAGGACCACTACCTGCACCACCACGGGGGCTCCACGCTGGGGCTGACAGGCCCCAACCGGCCCCACAGCCTGGGCTCCAGCAGTTCTCTGGAGGGCGGCATGTTTGACTGCGACAGCCTGGGCGGAGGTGTAGCCCCCATCTTCACCACACAGCCGCGCTCTGCGCTAACGCACAGGAATATGAGTAAATTCGACCTGCTGCAGAGCCAGACTCCTCCGTCTGGACCGGGATTGAAGCAGGGACTGGCTGACCTGTACGGAAAGTTCTCCTTTAAAGGTGGAGCTTCCAGTTCGGGATACATCGCAGGGCATGACCGGTTCTGCAGCGGAGCTGACGACGGTAACATCCGCTCCGACGTGTCTGACATTTCCACTCATACTGTCACCTACGGCAATCTGGAAGGAAATGCAAAGAAACGCAAGCAGTATAGAGACAGTTTAAAGAAGCGGCCAGCATCAGCAAAGTCCCGCAGGGAACTCGACGAGATCGAGCTGGGTTACCGCCGCCGCCAGCATCACCACCACCACCACGGACACCGCTCAGCTTCGCCTCCGTCCGAACGGAAACGAGGCGTGAGCTCCACCTCATATCTGCTTCAGGACAAGGAAAGCCTGAGGGATTTCTACCTGGATCAATTCCGGCCCAAGGAGGGGGTGCCGCAGTGGGAACATGTGGATCTTACCGATGGCCCCAGCGGGGGAGGAGGCAACTGCACCAGTTTGGTGTCTGTAGATGACTTCCTAAAAAGCAAACCTAAGAAAACGGAGAGCGGCGAGTGGGAATGTCGCAGCTGTCGGGCCAGCAGTGCAGGCAGCAAGCACGGAGCAGGAGTTCTGCACGTCGGGAGTGGCTGCGTGGCATCGGGAGCCGCAGGAAGAGTCGGAAGCAGCCGTCCCAGTTCTGCCACTTGTATGCGGTGCGAAGCCTGCAAGAAGTCTGGAAACCTGTACGACATCAGCGAGGACAGTAACCACCTGCTGGAGCAACTGGGAGGCAGCAGGGGCCAGACGCCATCACAGCGCCGCAGGGCCTTCAGTGGGAGGCCGTTACGCAGGCAACACTCCTATGATGCATTCGTGGACCTGCAGCGAGAAGAGTTAAGTGGAATAGGCGCGCCTCCTATGTTATGTGCAGTACCTCCACCACGCAGCGTCAGCCTCAAGGAGCGGGAGCGCTGCATGGATGCCTCCTTCGCACACATATTTGAGCGCCCCGAGCAGGACACGGAGCGAGACCCGCTGTTCTACGGAGCCACCGAGAGAGGTGCGGGATCACCATTTGGGTTGCAGAACGCACCCCACAGGCGCTCTGTGGGAGAGAGGGACCTGAGAGACAGAGGACTCCTTGAGGGGCCTGTTCACGCTTTATCTAAATCCCTCTATCCCGACCGAACCGACCACAACCCCTTCATCCCTACATTCGGAGATGACCAGTGCCTGCTGCACGGTGCCAAGTCCTACTACGTTACCAAGCAGCAGTCGCAGCACGGGGATTTGCTCAGCCCCATGGGCTTCGCCGCGGAGCTGTGCATGGGGAACCACCACACCAGCAAGCTCAGCCTCGGCCCTCCTCGACCGTTCACCGGCAGCAACGGACACGTGTACGAGAAACTCTCCAGCATAGAGTCTGACGTGTGAGAATGAGTCCAGATTTTAGCAGGACATGCAGAACTTGAGAGAACTGAAAATGTCATTTCCTGTGAAGTTCACGTTTGCACCGTTGGGTTTATCTCCACAAGCTGGTGAGAAGAACAAGAGCACGTCCATCTGCCACGTCAGATGGCCACCCAAACAGCCCAGTCCTGTACTCTTGTCTTTTGTGAAGATACAATCATGAAAGCATAAAAAATGTGCATTGATTTGTTTTTTGTTTTTTTTGAAACAGGGTAATAACTGTAACTCAGAGATGTAGTGAAGACACTGCTGACTGCTGGTAATCTGATGTTGAAATTGGGTTTCATTTGTCTGTCGTTTTTCTGAGGCCTTTGCTGAGCATTGGGGTTTAGAGTTTTTGAATGTGACGATCAATCCAGTCTCCGCATCAACCTAACGCATCCATGGCAACAGCCTCTCCCATGCTGGTTACTGCCGTGAAACACGCGTGCATTCGTGGAAGTGCACAATCCTCTGTTTTCTGCCGTCATTTATATTTGAGTCTCTACTGCCGTGATATTTCATATCCAATAAGAAACCGTGTTGATACGCCTTCGGTTACGCTCACGTGACTCTCGCTCAGAAGTTGAGAAATGAGGGACATGAGATGACAGTATCAACTTTTGGTTGTAAATACATTTCTCTTTATATAAGCCAACAAGGTCTACCTTTAATATAGCTTTTTCAAGTATAACCAAAATAAAGATAAAAACAGAACAAAATAACAAAAACATAAAATATGCAAAATTTAGCTAAAGCATTATAACTCATGATAAGTGATATTTTAAGCGATAGTTTGCTTTTTAAATCCATGTTTATTACTTGATTCTGATAGTTTACCGCCTCTTAACCCGGCTTTATTTTAAGGATTTACCTTTATTCAGATTTACCTTTGCAGCGTAACAGAGCTGAGCTGTCGTGAACATATTTAGTTTACTTGATTAGTGTACCGATAACTCCTTGCTAAGTTTTTCTTTAATTGTGTTAGATGTTTGGTCGTTTGCTGGAGAAGGTTTCCAGGTTCTCTCTCTCTCTCTTACGCACACACACACACACACACACACACANNNTAAATCCACCCAAACCCTAAAATGTAGAATAAACATTTATGTTATTTATGTATATGTACTTTAACAGAAGGTGGTTTTGTCCGATTTTAGCGAACAATCGCCACAAAGTGTCCTCAAACACACACACACACAGATCTCCAGCATCCGTCACAGAGTGTGTTTCATGAAGTGAAGCTGGGCTTTGAACCCTTCCTAAGGACTGACTGACTTTGTAAAGCTGATTAGTAAGCTGCTAGAGTGTCATGTTTTTCCTCGTAACTCTATGGTGAGGTCCCGTCCTCCGCAGAATAACCTTTCATCTCCTCTTGTATTGTTTCTGCAGTTAGAGTCTTTAAACTTTTCTTTTTAGAGCATTACTATTATTATTATTATTATTATTATTATTATTATATCAAAGCGTTTTAGGGTGTTTTCTTCTTGTATGTTGAAGCCGGCGGTGTTCCCGCTATAGCGCAGTAATCTGTTTAATCTTTCCTAAAAACTTATATAGTTTAGATTCAAACACACACACACACACACAGAGTTCCCTACGACCCCCATGCTTATAGCTTGAGCTCTATATGCTTGAAAATCACATTTTCTTGTGCTCATAGAGGAATACGCCTGTTACGCATAGCTGTAGTTATAATTTTTATAGTGTATTCACAATATATAAGCAACTTTTAATGTTCTTTTGACTACTATATTCTCATTATTCTAAGGTAAGTATAGCTGGTTTGAAGTATTCTACAGGTAAGAAGCGCCCTGTTGTTATTCACAAACTCCATCTGTTGTTTTCAGCACACGATCAATGAATCCGTCGCTCGTCAGGTGTGCGTGTGCGTGTGCGAGACTCTGACTTCTATGTTAAATACTCTTGTTGCTATGGCACTGCCATGGTGTTACAATGCTGTTCCCATGGTAACTGCAGTGCAAGAGGATGCGGGCTGAATGAGTGAATTGTTTCACTATGGAATAAGAACTACATCCACTTTGATATGTTACTGAAATTTTTACGTCATTTACATCTCTGAAATGATTCTCAAGTGAAAACATGTACAGATTGTGTATATAGTAATGAAAGAATTCCTCCTTTTGTATGACAATATGAACACAAACCTCTATGAGACTTTAATAGTGAGCAAGTGTTTTGATGATGATGGATCAGAATTCTTTCTCATGCTGAATAAAACCAATTCAAATCAATTCTTCGGTCTGTCTGCCTGCTCAGCTCTCTCTGTGTGTGTGTGTGTGTGTGTGTGTGTGTGTGTGTGTGCTCTTGTTCTATGTACTGCCACGGAACCTGTGTAGCCTACAAACCACACACGGTATCCCGTAATGAAATGTTCCCAATTCTCAGCCTCGTTCTGGTATGCAGTAGTTCAAGACAAAGGATAGTGAATTTAAGCACAGACAAGAATGCGTGGCTGCTACAGTGTCGCAGTGTGCTTCCTATCTAGTGTGCAGTATGTAGTACTGACAGGGTGAACAGTGTTTTCTGTCATGCAGGGAGAAGCTGAACTACACAGGAAAAATGTAATCTATTATTCCTCACACATCTGCTTACCTCTTATTCATTCCTCACTCATGTAGGAGAAAGAGGCATATGAAATATTGATAGACACAGAGAGAGAGAGAGAGAGAGAGAGAGAGAGAGAGACAGGCAGTAGAGGGAGGGACAGGGAAGCGCTCGCAAACAATAAAAGAGCAGAGAGAGAGACACTTGGCTAATAGCAGTACAGATGATAGGAGCGCTGCTCGTTCTTGTTGACTGTGCTGCTGCCGTTTAATGAACCTCTCAACACCCCCACAGTCCCACAATCCTTTGTGAAGCTGCGGCTCACTCTTATTAACGGTCGCCTAGCAACAGAGCGGCACGCGGTGGGTGTGGGTAAGAGGATAATCATCTGAAGCTCCGCCCACTACACTGACTCACACCAGCAAACTTTCCCGAGCAATTAAACTGCAGCGCCATGCATACAAAAATAACACACCGAATTAGAGCTATATAAATAAAAGTCATTGACTGAAGACACTCTAACGATATGCTAAAAAGTCAAAGATTATAATGGTTCCTCCTCCTCAGCTCAGTTCCTGTCGTTCCTGTCGAAGAAACTCAATCTTTGTTTCCAAAGAACACTCACAGTTTCTGTTGATAACAGCATTTTCATAGCAACATCAAAAAACTACCCCCAAGTTTCTTTATATCGGACATTTCGTACACGGTGCTCAGCGTGCTTTAAAGAACAATTATTTTAAATTCTAAAATAAAATATTCATAAAGGGTTTCAAGAGATACATTAGTAAAATGTGACTCCTGTTAGCACAGCTTCCAAATCAGCGATTCCTATTGAAACAACTGGATTTCCTTTGCAAAAATTCCCCAGCAGCAGTAAATGTGGCTGTGACTATATGTACATTAATGCGTATGATTCCAAACACTCTTTAAACCTGCCGACTGCAGCAGTATTATATAATAACCGTGTTTGAGATCAGATGTGTTTGGAGCCGAGTGTCCACTCAGTGCACGCAGTAATTCATCTCCAGATGTAAATGAGTGAATGAGGATGCTGATGGAGGCCTGGAGTGAGTGGTTGCCATGGCAACAGGCCGCGGCATCTCCGCAGCTCGCGATGGCGTGTCTCTGTGAGCTTCAGAAGACACCAGATGAACCTGTGAAACGCTCTCAGCCTCCGCTCTGTGCCNACGAAGAAAGAGTGAGAGAGAGAGAAGAGAGAAAGTATAAATGTAATTATTTACAAATCTATTCTTGGTTTTTTATAATCATGTGTTCCTTATTCATTTAATAGACAATGCTTCGGCAA
>NC_056701.1:8783053-8802774 GCF_018831695.1 Puntigrus tetrazona | reverse complement strand
AGTCCTGCACGTCCTCTGAGATTATCGTTTGATTCCAGAGACCGTCTCTTCATTTGCTCTTTTTCATTCAATTTTCTCTTCATTAGCCATCCCTGACATTTGTATTCTTCCCACTTTTATACTCGTACAATTGCTTTGATATAACCTGTGTGTTGATAAAAGAGCTATAGAAAATAAAAATGATTGATTGGTGTCATATAATAATGATCGATTTTAATAAATAAAATAAGCATCTGTAAGATCCAATATGTTCTTTCAATTATAATAATTCTATGTACTTCACAATAATTGTATATTATTATGCGCGGAACACAAATAACGAGGACTAAACCAGTTCACTGTTTATTAAAAGTGCAAACATTTTTAAAGTCTTTTTGTGATCAAAAGGCCTCTCACTTAGGCCTTAGAACAGCATCAGGTTGATTAATTACTGATTGTGAAATTAATAAATAAAACTGAGAGGCATAAAAAAGCACACCTGGAGATTGGCTCAGGACCCCGTAAAATCACTCCAACGTTAAACTAACGTCTACTTGATCGACACGTCAGTGTGCTAAAGTCACTACAATTTGACATCATATTGGTTTTATAATACGTGTAAAAAGGAAGCTGCAGACAACGAGGATCCTCTGCTTGCCATCTCCTGGTTTCATCTCATATTTTATTTCTCTGCATAGAGACAGGTTTTTGGTACTAAAAGGAGTGTGTTCATGGCTATTTGATCACTGAGAATACAATGATGATGCTATTAAAAACATTAACATCTCAGAGTTACAACTGTAACCATGGTTCCTCTAAAGGGAAGCAGACAGCTAGCGCTCAAAACGCTTGAGGCCACCTTCAGCGTGAAACCGCTCTGGAACCACGTGTGAAATCTGTCCAAGGAGGAGCGGCGTCATGGGCGAGATAATCACCGACCAGGAAGTATAAAGTCACACTCCTGCGAAGCGGCGCCAGCCTCTGTAGTGAAGTCAAAGCGCCGACAGGGAATGCGGGAAGTATGGCATCGAGGACAGCAGTCATTCCTAGAGGAACCATGGTTACAGTTGTAACCTGAGGCGTTCCTCTTCAGGAACTCGAGCTGCGTCCAAAAGCTTTAACTAGAACAAGATGCCCACGCCGCCATAATTCCAGGCCCTGCCTGAAAAAGGGTCTCAAAGGAGCAAAGTGGAGGCGTGAGCCACCCACCCAGCTTTGCAAATGTCCCAGAGGAGCACAGTGCTAAGATGAGCCATGGAGGCCGCCATATCCTTTGTTAGTGAGCTCCTGACCCCAGAGGGCACAGGGAGTGCAGAGGAAGCCTGCATAGGCCATGTGGATAGCCTCGACTATCCACCTGCGCGATAGTTTGCTTGTGGCAGCACAACCTATCCTGGTCGGACCAAACAATAAGTAGCTGGCCTGACCTTCGCAGAGGCGTAGTTCTGCACTTTCATATGTCCATAGTACTACGTGACTGGACCCATTTGCAGTTGGACTTTAGCTGGTCTGGCAGGGGGAGGACAGAAAGGCCTACAGTACGATTAGTTGAGTTGTAACA
Organism: Puntigrus tetrazona; assembly: GCF_018831695.1. Classification (NCBI taxonomy): domain Eukaryota; kingdom Metazoa; phylum Chordata; class Actinopteri; order Cypriniformes; family Cyprinidae; genus Puntigrus; species Puntigrus tetrazona. The sequence continues at coordinate 8,801,234 of NC_056701.1, read as the reverse complement.
GAGGGCACTTTGGGTGTATAACCCGCTTGTGGTGTTATGCAAAGCCTTGACATGCCTGGGGCAAAGTTCAGAAGTAGTAGGGCCACGGGAGGGCCTGCAGATCTCCTGCACCCTCCAAATGAGGTGATGGCGAGGAGAAATGCTGTCTTATGGATAGACAGGTAGGAACCTCTTGAAGGGCTGCAGGGTGCCTTATACAGAGCCTCTAACACCACAACCAAGTCCCCAGGAGAACTCTGTCCGTCACTGGAGGTCTCAGCCTCAGCACATGGTAGAGAGATCGGTGTAACTAATGGTGTGTCCGCCCACTGAGTGGCCACCAATAGGGTCATGATATGCAGATATGACTGACACATAGAACTTTGAGGGTGGAGTGGTTAACCCGTGTGGAAGAATGTTTCGCCTGAAGGAACTCAGCACTGAGCCTACTGGGCAGTTAACTGAGTTTAAGTGGTGGTCTCCACACCAGGAAGTGAACATTTTCCACCTCACTGGCATGCTGCGGCTCCTCGTAAAAGGAGCTCTGGATTGGAGGAAGGTCTCAACAACCTCAGCTGAAGAAGACTAAGAAGCTAGGTTGACATTGCCCCCTCAGAAGCCACACCCACAACTTCGATAACTCCTCAAGAGAGGGTGAACTATTGTTCCACCGCCTGAGAGAATAGATCCGGCCTTAGGGGCTCCCCGGCTGACGGTATACTAGGCTGATCAGGTCCATAAACCCCACTTGGCCGCCAGAATGAACTGCTACAAAAGTGCTTCAGTGAGCGTAAATACAGCTAACATCCCTAGCTGAGTGATATACCACCACCCCTGGTGGTGACAGCCCACAGGCCGTGGGCCGGGCGCCCGTTCAGCACTCGCGCCCTAACCGGGTTAGGGGAATGCATCCGTCATAAGCGAGATCACGGCGAAAAAACTCCTAACACTGGGCCCTGATTCAGGAACCAAGGTTTCTCCAGAAGTCTAAAGGTACGACATGGCGCTTGATTTTATGAAGTGGGTTTCTCAGGGAGAAAACCCCTTGGTCTAAGTCGCCACTGTAGGGGTCTCATGTACAGCAGGTCAAAGGTATCACGTTGGACGCAGCTGCCATCAGCCCCCGCAGTCTCTGATACTGCACTTGACAGTGATTGACTGGCTTCTTCCTAACTCTCTCGATTGGCGTGAGAATCGACTACACGAGCAGGAGACAATTGCCTCCGCATCGTGGTCTGAATTCCACACCACGCCTGGGTATATGGCCCTCTGATCGGGACATAATACCTCCTCTTGGCGTTCAGTCTCAAACCCAACTTCCCCATGTGAGACGGAAGAACAACATCTCGATGTTGAACTACCATCTCTTTCTGATCGAGCTAATATCAACCAATCAGCGACATAATTGGTATACTCAGATCTGTGATGGGGCGCACCCCCATCGCTTCTTCTCGGAACAATGAAATAGCGGCTGTGAAACCTGTGATTACACAGCATGAGGAGGACCATCTGGTGGCCTGCTTCCTAAGCAGGGATTCTACTTCTGTTCATCACGAGCCTGCTGAGGGCAGCACTTCTGTCGTGACTCCCACTGAATGTCGGTGGTTGGAAAAACGAACTGAAGTCGATAGCCTTTCTCTACTCGTTTGCATGACCCATTGAGATACATTTGGCAGAAGTTTCCCACGCTGCTAAATAATCTACTAAGGGAATCAGCCCCTCGAGGCTGACCTCTGGAGTGCGAGATACAGGTAACTTGGTGGCCTGAGCGGCTGGGCCGGCAGGCAGACACCGGGCTAGATGTAAACGGGACCCCTGCAGGTGCCCGGCGCTCCCGGCCGTGCGCACTCTCCGGGTGAATCCGGCTGGGAGACATGCTGGAAGGCTCTGTGCTCTGGCACGAGAGGCAGAGACAGCGGAGTTACTCCCTGAGGCCCTGAGGAGAGAACGCGGTGCCGAATGCATAACCTGATCCTCCCAGGAGAGGGCAGCCCTCAGAAGCCCTGTGCCACTAGCATCAGGGAAAGCTTCTTGGCCGAGATCTTCCTGTCCAGAAAGACCCTCAGATCTTTGGACCCGGAAGTCCCGGCCCAGAGCGCTGCTTCGCCCCTGCTGTTTCTTAGGGGGAAACGAGGCGACGCCTGTTTCTGCCTTCGCCTGTACGAGGAGCCGGGCACGCGGTGAGGGCATCTCTCGTCGATGCCCCGAGGTCGAAGCGGAGGATACTTTTGAACACCGCCCCTGTTTATGAGCCTCCTGGTACCTGTCGACGACCTCGTTGACAGAGTTGGCCGAACAGGCCAGAAGGCTGCAGGAGCGGCCCAATAGGCAGACCCTGTCCCTCTCTTTTCACGTCGGATAGGGTCAGCCAGAGATGCCTCTCCAGACACAAGGGATGCCATAGACCGTCCCACAGCCGCACGGGTGGTCTCCTTTGTGGCAAGGAGGCAGAGGTCAGCGGTCCGGCGCAGTTCTGCAATATCATCGGACTTGACCCTCTCTCCTCGCCGCGACCTCTTTCAGCAGGTTGGCTTGATATGCCTGCAACACCGCGCATGGTGTGCAGGCAAGACTCCAGCCAGACTCCGCCACATTGCCGAAATGATCAGCAGCAGTGGGGAGAAAACACGAGTGGAGAGATGGCTCTCGCCCAGGACCTCCCACCAGCTCACTGTGGAGGCCTGGGAAAAACAGAAGGCTCCTTTTAGAGGTTGGCTGCCTTGCTCTCAGAAATCTTTTCATCTAATCTAGATCTCTGAGGCTCAGCGTGTTGTTCGCCAGGCCAATCAATGTTTAACTTTAGCTACCATGCAGTTAACACTCTCTAAAAGCTCCTCATACTGGGCGTGTGCAGTGGCGCATCGTCCCACCGCGTCAACATCGACCTCCTCGGAGGAAGAGCGAGCACAGGTGGACGTCTCCCTGTGGCTGAAGAAGCCGAAGTTCGAACTTCATACACAGGATCGAGCGCCTGATCTGGCGTATTCTGACAGAAAAGAGGCGAGCCCGTCTCCATCTCCTCCGCCAGATCGAGCTGTGATCCCCAAAGATGCGCTCGCTCCGCCTCGGCGGCTGGCGGGTCCCGAATCCCTGGGAACACTGGTGAAGGCTCCCTCCTCAAGAAAGAGCCCTCCGGGAGGCGGAGTGTTACGCAGCGGTAGCTGCAAACAATGCCCAGGCAATCAATCCCCTCGAGGGCTGATGCAGCGTGCTCCGCTCCCCAGGCACGCCACGCACAAGCTGTGTGTGTCCCCACCCGTGATATAGTGAGGGCAGAGATCAGCACACCACTTGAAACGCGGCGGGACAACAATTGGACCTAAAAAAACCCCACATAATAATCTAGAACACAGCCTATCACTTGATGGCTGCTCTGTTAATTCTTCATCATCAGTTAGGAACCAGGTGTGCTGTTTGACCGCATAATCTTTCCTTTGAAAATCATGTTTCTAGCATCTGTAAAACCGCGTTTTCCATCTTAAAAATATATCTAAATTACGACCTATGCTTTCAACCTCTAATGCAGAAATATTAATTCATGCGTTTATGACCTCAAGGTTAGATTATTGCAACGCTTTATTGGGTGGTTGTTCTGCACGCTTAATAAACAAACTTCAGCTAGTCCAAAGCGCAGCATGCCAGAGTCCTTACTAGAACTAGGAAGTATGATCATATTAGCCCGGTTCTGTCAACACTGCACTGGCTCCCTATCAAACATCAGATAGATTTTAAAAATCTTATTAAGTACCTATAAAGCTCTGGGAATGGTTTAGCTCCTCAATACTTGAGCGAGCTCTTATCACATTATAGTCCTGCTGCACGTCCGCTCATGCTCTCAAAACTCTGGCCATTTGATAATACCTAGAATATCAAAATCAACTGGAAGTGGCGGCAGATCATTTTCCTATCTAGCACCTAAACTCTGGAACAATCTCCTAACTCGTTCAGGAAGCAGACACACTCTGCCAGTTTAAATCTAGATTAAAGACACATCTTTTTTAACTTAGCCTACACATAACACACCAACACGCCTTTTATTATTCAAATCCGTTAAAGGATTTTTTTAGGCTGCATTACTTAGGATTTACTGGAACCGGGAACACTTCCATACAATAATGATGTACTTGTGACATCGTAAAAAGAATAGCATCTACGCTAATATTAGTCCTGTCTCTTTCTCAATCTGTTTTCAGTTTGTATCCAGACTAGATGGTGGATCAGCACCCAGAGATTATGTTCATCAGAGACAGAACACCCCTCGATGCGCCTCCGTGGACCAATCACCAGATCCTGATGCACACACACACACACACACACACACGCACACACTAGAGTCATTTACACTACCTGACACAGCTGGCTTGTTTAAAATTGAACTGGAAGTTAAGTGCTGGGCGTCCGGTCCAGAGGAGAACTGGCCCCAACTGAGTCTGGTTTCTCCCCAAGGTTTTTTTCTCCATTCTGTATGCATGGGGTTTTGTTTCCTTGCAGCTATCGCCTCTGGCTTGCTTGGATTTGGGGACACTTAACTTCTAGTGACTATCGTTGAATTGACTACAGAACCGTCTCTGCATTTAATAAGAAATTGGTCACTCTGCGTCATTATACATCCCTGTCATTATACTGTACAGTGCTTTGATGCAACCTGTGTGTGTTAAAAGCGCTATATAAATAAAAATGATTGATTGATTTGATTGATGTGTCTTTTCTTAGACTTTCTTTTTAAAGGCCCTCAGCCATGTCTAACAGTTGAAATAATATATTTAAACTGGACAGACAAACAATATATAGACAGACAATTCACAAAGAGCGCTTGCTGAACAGCAGAAAGCTGGCGCCGGCCGCGCAGAAGCGTGACTTTATACTTCCTGGTCGGTGGCGATCATCTCGCCCCATGACGTCGCTCCCCTCCATTGGACAGAATTTCACACGTGGTTCAGAGCGGCTCACGCTGAAGGCATTCCTGCCGTTTGTGGCGCAGCTCAGAGTTCCTGAAGAAGGAACTTAACGTGTTAGCCTGAACCGTTACGATAACGTCATGTGTCTGGGTTCTCCTGAGACAAAATGATCCGCTGTTCAAAAACATGAAACAGCATGTTAATGACGGTATCATTATTAAGTGTTTCTCAGAGAGAATCGAGGTAAGAACTGATCTGTAAGAATCTCTAGCTATGTTTAGCACATACCGAGCTGCTCATCTTACTAGGAAGTACTAAAGAACATATTCTAAAGTACATGTGCTCAAGTGTATGTTTAGAAAAGAAGGTTTATTCAAGCCCTTCCTTTGAGAAAACACTACTTGTGTCATAAGCTTTGAATCACTAAAAGAGTTGTTTGTTCTTTAATTCACTACTTTGAGCAAAAAGTCTAGTAGTGAAGCAATCTTATGAAGTAGTGCAATGTGTTTTGTCATGCACTATTTCTTTGTCATCAAAAGTCAGTGGCACAGAAATGTGGTATGTACTACATGCAGTTCATATTAAAATAATTAAAGGCTAGTTGTTAAAACTACTGTAAACCTTTTTAACATAACAAACCTCTATACCTCTATATCACTTTATCATAAAAGACTCATGCAAGAAAGAGCCTTCATCTTCAGTTAAGTCATGAAAGGCATCCATCACATTTAAAGGGCCCCTATTCTGTGGGAGTCCTGAGATGATTGCGGGTCGACACCTGACCAGGTCAGAGCCAGACAGACGAGGGGCCGGTGAAGCTGGTGGATCGGTGGGGGGACCATGAAGGTCATCGGGCTGAGGCGAAGTCAAGGCCTCGGAGGCTGAGAGGTGAAGGTGAGGATTCTCCAGGCCCGAGACTCTGGAGGGGCTCGTATCATACGGATGATGGGCTGAGACCACAGCGGTGGAGGAGGCAGGTATCTGCAGCCCCAGGCTATCTGGGCTAAACTCTTCCCCTTAGGGCGGAGGAACAGGATGACTCTCTGGAGAGAAGCAGGCTCTAGAGGACACTTTCTAGGAGTGGGCATCGGACGTCATCGGGAGGCCCCTGGGCTCACTCAGGACCGCTTCACTCAGGACCACTCACTCAGGAATGCTCACCAGGACCCCTCACTCCAGGACCCCTCATTCAGGACCGCTCACTCCAGGACTGCTCCACAGACCGCTCACTCAGGACTGCTCACTCCAAGACCTCACACTTAGGACCGCTCCACAGACCGCCTCACTCAGGACCGCCACTCAGGATCACGCTCACTTAGGACCGCTCCACAGACCGCCTCACTCAGACCGCTCACTTAGGACCGCTCCCCCAAGCAGTGAGGCTCCCAGCACCTGATGTAAGATTCTCTAGGGTTCCCTGTAAGGTTTCTCCATGTGTCTAAAGCATGCACAGCTCTCACGTGACGCTTTGATCGTGCAAAGAAAATACCTTAGTTCTGAAGTTCCGCTGTAGGGGTCTCGTGTCACGCTGGACCTAGCTGCCATAAGACCCAGCAGTCTCTAAACAGCTTGACACTGAGTGACTCTCACAGCTGCAGTGAGGATTGACTCGATCCAGCAGATGACATGCGGGGGCACTGTGGTCCAATCCCACCCACACCGCAGATAAGGTTCTCTGAGCTGCAGAACAGACACTTTTCTTGGTGTTTAGTCTCAACACCAGACGTTTCATGTGAGCGAGGATGACATCTTGATGTCTGGTCACTTCACTTACAGACTGTGCTGAAATCAGCCAGCGCTCTATATTTGAGTCTGGGGATGCCCTGGAGTCTCCAGCGTCCTCGTGCCAGCGGGACCAGCGCCTCAGAATCTATGTGTCAGCTACAAAGAAAATACATGAACTGTTCATCATCAGATACAATCAAATGAATCTGGAGGTTGATTTGTTTGTGCTGAGAGCTGCCAGCTCCTGCTGTCAAACTGATGCTTTCTTGATTTGTTGGTGTTTTTTCTACTTGCGTGTGCAGTTTTCTGAGTGTAAGCAGCTCACTGAGCTCTCTCAGCCAACGTAGAGTCTCTTAATGCGCATGGATTCTTTCTGAACGTGAATCTCTCGCGTGGAACAGAAATGTATGATGACCTGCGTCAAACTCTTCCTACGCTGATCACATTCTGAAGATCCTCATTAAGTTCTGCATCAGTTACAAAATATCATCACCTGCCCATTAAACCTATGAGACTTTAATGATGCATCATTTAGTTCAATAGTTTTTAAAAGGAACTGTTCTTAAACATGGTGGAAAATATTTATTTTAACCAAAGAGCACACTACAATCTTTTGCTTTGTATGCTCAGTTACTTCTCCATTAAGCATTGGTTTCTTCAATAAAACATCGGCCAGTTCAAAAGCCTTTGAAAGGAAATGAACCAGTGCTAAAATCTTTGTTGACTTCTATACAAAAAGCCTTTGCACCATGACTAGGTGTTTGTTCCAAAGGAGCCTCACACCGTTCCAAAACAAGATTATTTCAGTATTAGTAACTTTACATGAGGAGCGCTCAATCTCAAACATCGAATAGATTTTAAAATCCTATTAATTACCTATAAAGCCCTGAATGGTTTAGCTCCTCAATACTTGAGCGAGCTCTTATCACATTATAGTCCTGCACGTCCGCTGCGTTCTCAAAACTCTCAGCCATTTGATAATACCTAGAATATCAAAAAATCAACTGCGGAGCGGCAGATCATTTTCCCTATCTAGCACCTAAACTCTGGAACAATCTCTCCTAACTCTGTCGGGAAGCAGACACACTCTTTGCCAGTTTAAATCTAGATTAAAGACACATCTTTTAACTTAGCCTACATATAACACACCAACACACCTTTTATTATTCAAATCCGTTAAAGGATTTTTAGGTTGCATTACTTAGATTTGCTGAACCGGGAACACTACTCCTAAAATAATGATGTACTTGTGACATCGTAAAAAGAATGGCATCTACGCTAATATTAGTCCTGTTTCTTTCTCAATCTGTTTCACAGTTTGTATCCAGACTAGATGGTGGATCAGCACCCAGAGATTATGTTCATCAGAGACCAGAAACACCTAGATGCGCCCCGATCGACAGATCACCAGATCCTGATGCACACACACACACACACACACACACGCTTTAAGTCATTTTCACTACCTGGACACAGCTGCGTTTAAAATTGAACTGGAGGTTAAGTGCATGGCCCGGTCAGAGGAGAAACTGACCCCAACTGAGTCTGCTGGTTTCTCCCAAGGTTTTTTTCTCCATTCTATATGCATGGGGTTTGTTTCCTTGCCGCTGTCGCTCTGGCTTGCTTGGTTTAGACACTTAACTTCTGGTGACTATCGTTGAATTGACTACAGAGACCGTCTCTGCATTTAATAAGAAATTGGTCACTCTCGCCACTATATATCCCTGTCATTATACTGTACAGTGCTTTGATGCAACCTGTGTTGTTAAAAGCGCTATATAAATAAAAATGATTGATTGATTGATTGATCTAATGTTAACCCAGAGAAATATGCGATGTCAAGTGTCACGGTCTCAGTCATGCCTTCTTAACATGTAAAGACTATGTTTATTTGTGTGGCTCTGTTTTAGCTTTCAATTCCCTTTGTTCCTGTTTTTTCCTTATTTGGTCATGTTCCCGTCCTCGTCATTTGATTATTAGTGAATTAGGTTCCACCTCTTTTTAGTTTAAAGGCCCGTTCTGTTTAGTCCTGACCGTCTGGTCTTTCTTCAAACTGTTTATTAAATCGACATACTTTTACATCCATCGCTTCCCATCTTCTTGTTTCAGTACGTCTCGTAACACACACAAGTATAGGATACACGTGTTTTATTTATTCTCTTTATGTCTTAATTTGATCAAATCCATCCTCACACACAAAACAACATTATTTTAGCGCTGCTTGACATTTCAGAAATTCATCATAAAAACTAAAATGCATTCAACCAAACACAGTTTATTTTAAAAGGTCCTTCGGCTGTAAAATCAGCATGAATCATGTTAAGAAAACCATTTGTGTGCTGTTTACTGTTTCTTTTACTTTAGTCTCTAGACTTTGGTGTTCGTTTTGTTTCTGTAATCAATAATGTTTTCTTTAATAAAAACTTGCAGCTGGAAATATTGGTTTGTTTGTGTGATTGTGTGGAGAGAAACATGATTTAGTTTTCTCAGACTCATATAATTAGAAAGTCATCAGAAGTATTCGAGTGCTGTACACGCTCAGAGTTTTCTAGTGGGCCAAGATTTCTAAAACCCTTTCTTTTGTATTGGTCTTAAGTAATATTCAGATTTTCTGATTTGCAGGTTTTGATTAGTTGTCAGTTATAATCATCAAAATGAAAAGAAAGGAAACATATCAGTCACGTGTGTAATGAATGAATATAATATACCAGTTTCACTTTTTGCATGGGATTAATGAAATCAATTTGTGGTGATATTCTAATTATATGACCAGCGCCTGACCAACATTGGCTATTCATCCACTGAAAATGCTAATATTTAACAGTCAGGACAAAGAGCTCTTATACATCCTTGAAAATGACTCTCAAAGAAACCTTTATTAGGATCTAAAACATATTGTGACATCTTTAATACTTCTGGAGTCACAGGCACCAAACCTTTGAAATTAAGAATATTTCTGGCACACAGACCGGTTCAGACGGAAGAAAAAGATTCAAGATTCAATTTGTTCTTCAGAGAAGAAATCATATTTATTTACTTTGTAAAGCAAACCTAAATTAGGCTTTTGATCACTGAAGCTGTGTCCAGTTTATTAATGTCCTGAAACCTCAGTATTCTGGAACTGAATTATAGGAGGCTTTAAAATAACAGAGAGCGTGTACATCTTATTACTGAAGAACACAATCATCTCTTTCTTTCTTCAGTGAACCCCAGATCTCGATCGATATCAAGGCTACAGATGCAAACACCAACCATAGACGCCCTTTGTCAGCAGATCTAATTATTCTAATTACAAACAAATGCCATGTTTGATTTACGTATTGAAAAAGAGAAAAGAGCAGCAAACATTAATCTAAAGTTATTAAACAAAACCCTTCACTATTATTTCATTTTTCTTATAGTCCGTGTCTGATTTTATTGAATTTATTGAAATAGATTTGCATTTCTACATCTTGGATGGCCGCTTTTTCACACATTTGTCCCTTACTGTTTGAATCCCTGTAATAGAGAAACTAATATTAAAACAATATAATTATTGATTGAATAAACATTTATAAACGCATTCTGCCAGAACCGGTTTGTATTCTGTTATTGTTGACTGACTTTAGGTTTGGGTTTGTTTTCGTGTCCATCATGAGATGAATATATATGTGTTAACTGGATTTTTGGACACATGATTTTGTCCAGATTTCACTTTGATTATTCTGCTATTGTTTTTCTAAGATAAAATCAGTATAATTCTGGTTGAGCCTCAGATGTCTAGGTATTTGTGCTGGAAACACTGACCAAGAAAATCATGTCTTGAGTGTGAATATATAGAATGTGAAGGTGATTTGAAGTGAAACTAATGAATAAAAGGTCTGGTCTGACGAGGTTTGATGGGAGGAGCTGAGCGAGAGAATAAGAGAGATGGATCAGCTGCACACAGACTCATCAGAAATGGATCTGGACACAGTGTTCATCACGCTCTGCTCTCAGGTACGCTCTCATCCCTGGCTCCAGCAGGATTCTTACTGTTTCTGTAATAAAAGTATTTATAGTGCTGTACCTTTGTCCTCCGCAGCCGCCTTCAGCCTGCCTTTCCTCGTCAGTTTGAGTTTGTTGAGACGATGATGACCTGCCCGAGGCTCAGAGATTCTGTCGTGAGAACTACGGAGACCTGGCCTTCTGGACAGCAGCGCTGAAGTGAGCGAGCTGCTGAAGAGCGTGAGCGGACCCGGTCTCCGAGTCTGGATCGGGCTGATGGACACCTTCAGGAGTCAGTGGAAGTGGTCTCTGGGGGACCCTGCGCTCTACACGGCTCACGATTCAACGTTTCGCAGCTGGGCGCCGAACAGCAGTCAGTATGAGTGTGCTTCTATGAGTCCGGATGGGCTGTGGCGTGACGCACCCTGTACCAACCTGAGGTCTCTTCGTCTGCTTCGACGGTGAGCCACACGTCTCTCAACAACACTCTAGGACTAAAACTAATCAGAGACCTCACTGATCTGAGCTCATGCAAAGTTTTTAAGTCAACGTTGACAAAATCATCTCTCTTTTATCAGTTTCAACTATTTTTATCACAAGATGTTGTTTTATTAGCGAGGTTCGGGAGAGATGCCTCCGCCAGCGAGACAGACCGCACTGCAAATTAGCTTTTAAACAAAAAGGCAGGTCGTTTCTGCTTAAATGTCATCTTGTAACTATATCCCAAAACTGTGGAGAATTAATTACCTTATTTCTTTATTTCTTTCCTGTATTCTAAATTGCATTGTACTCAAATAGATAAAGATTGTTTCTCAAGAAAATTAGTTCAACAGCGTACCTAAACTAACAAAACAAATGAACTGTTACCATAATAAACTAGCATAATAAACTATTATAGAACAATTGCAACTAGAAACCTAATGGGTGATGGGAATTGAAGTCCAGAGTGACATACAATCAAGACTCAATGAGGAGGTGAGTGACGTTCATGACAAATACCTTTAAAGAATCTTTGGTCACACTTTTGTTTTGGGTCCAACTCTCACTATTGACAAACAATTAACTATAACCTTTAGTTAGAGTAGAATCAGGTATATAGAATATGGTCTATAATATTTTAATAAACATACAAATGTTAGTAATAGGCCTGCTAACGAGCAACTAGTTCATTTGTACCTACACTGAAGTGTTAACGGATTGTTGCTTTGTCTTTTTGCATAACATCAGTTTTATAAAATGTTTGTTACATTGCATTTATAATGTTAAGTTGTGGGATGCTTATTTGGCATGGTGCGTAAAATTTTGGTAAACAAAGGCTGAACATGAAGGTCTGTAGATGTTCTGTCACGCAGACAGCGGAGGACTGGTCCTGGTTCAGCAGGGGATGAGCTGGAGAAACGCTCAGATCTACTGCAGAGCAAATCACATGGACCTGAGCAGCGTGAGGAACCTGAGCGAGAACCAGCAGATTCAGCAGCTCCTGAACACCACAGGAGTCTCTGCCGCCTGGATCGGGCTGTTCAGAGACTCATGGGAGTGGTCCGATAAGAGCAGATCTTCCTTTAGAAACTGGGCAGCCACTGAACCACAAGGCAACGAACGCCACGGTGCTTGTGGTCAGTGGATCATTAATGGGTCAGTGGGAAGACTGGCCGTGTGGACAAACTATTTACCTTCGCCTGTCGTGAAGGTGAGTCGATGCTTGGACTCGGCGCTTGTGAAAAACACCAGAGAACGCCATCAGGTAAAATGTCGAATGTCTCTTTCAGATGAGTTCGCCCTCATCAAGCAGAATCTGAGCTGGGGGCGAAGCCATGACGTACTGCAGACAGAACCACCGGAGCTGGTGTTCTGTTCCCAGCGCTCAGACGGAGCGGCGGGTGATGAGCGCGCCAGAAGAGCCTCGACGCCGCCGCCTGGATGGGTCTGCATCACTACTGCAGCATGAACATGTGGCTCTGGCTGCGTGGAGAGGTGCTCTGCTATCAGAGCTGGGCCCCTGGGAACGGCTCCGGGCCCCAGGACTGCAGCCAGCGGAGAGTCGGAGCCATTCTGTCGTCCGGAGACCAGCGCTGGGTCAGTCTTCCTCCCACGACCAGACTCAACTTCATCTGCACCAACCTGAGCCCTGACTGACACGCCACGAATCATTCCTTCAACCACTCTGTATGCAGCACTATTAGTGGTAAAGATACTTTTTGTAAAATTATATTAGTGAAATTTCACCGATATCTCACACACTCTTTGGGGAATTAAATTATGTAAAACAAATTATGTCGACTGATGAATCATTTCAACATTCAAACTTTTGAATTTGTTCACAATTACTTATTATTGAGCAGACTGATGATTAGATACAATATGGTTTTAGTCATGATTCCAAATGGGCCACAGTTTTTTTTTCTGCTAAAGCTGCCATGTTTATTCAGAGATTCAATCCGCTCCTAGTTCTGTTAGTTGAGTCAAACTGTCATGAACCCATTATTCTCCCTCTCAAGGTGTTCACACCAGACGTGGAATGAAGCGTTAAGTGCAAGTGATTTAGATGCAAAGATGTGATCAGATATCCCAAGGCACGATTCGTGTTGGAAAATCTTTGGCCTTAAAATTTGCAAATCGCATTAACCATTCGTGAGCTGGCTCTAGTAGTGACGTGTTCAAGCGTGTTCAAGCGAGGTTTGATCCTGCACGCTTGGTGGACACACGGTCACACATCTCCTGTCAGCACTGAATACACACACTGTCTCCAATCACATGCCTGGGATATTCTTTAGTCTCGCCGAGGTTTTGACCCGGCCTGTATCTTGACCATGTCTGTTAAATAAATCAATGTGTATCGGTCTGCTTGTAATACTGAAACTTAGTTTTAAGACTGTCATGCTTCATCATTGAGCTGTAGTTTAACCAAGCTATGGTCCTGTTTGTCCCAGTCTGTCTGTCCAGGACAATAAAAGAAGTCTTGAGTGACCCGACTCACAATGTCGATCATTCCACCAACACCATCAAACCAAGATTTACAGTGTTCAGTATTTCAGCATTAACATATGTGTTCTGTCTGTAAGCGTTTGGGTGAAAACATCTGATGTGTATCATTATATTAGATTTGAGCAATATCCTGCCTCATGTAAAAGGTGTGTGTTCTACTTTATACAGTTCAGTGCTTTGATACAACCTGTGTACAAACCTTTCTCGGGTTTTATTTTAGGTGTTGATGCCTAAAGAATATATATTCGCAGTATGCATACTAAAACCATCTCAAAACATTTTTACAGCTCTTCTCTCGAGAGCTCTGCCAAAAACAGGTTGATGGCCTGTCTAATTAATATTCATGAGCCTCTTAGGCCAAGCCAATCAAACGTAATGACGTCACAATTATGTCACAGCGCTAGCTGGAAGCAAAACGCAGGGAAGACCGAGACGGCAAGGTCAAACTAGCACAGATTCGACTACAAAATATCATCTTTGTGTAATGTTGGGTGTCAGAATGAATGTAATTGTCACTCCTCTGGACTGTTTTCAGTCCCCATGTGCTCTGTGTGACCGGTCCTTTGTTAATCGTGGCCAGTGTGTTCAGGTGGGTCTCATTCAACTAAGTCACCGCCTCCTCTTCTTCTGATTCTGTATAATTTTGTCCGGTCTCGTCGATGAATATGTTAATTGTTATCTGTCACCTTATCTGCGTTCTCTGCGCTCCTTCCCACACCAGAAGACTGGACCATAGACAGAAAGTAAGCAGCGAGTTATACCTGCGCTTTATTTAGCATTAATGATGAGTTTTAATGTTTGTTTTTTTGTCATGAGTGATCCTGGGTGGCCACACTGATGATTTGTGTATTTGAGGACTGACTGGAGCCCTTTGACATAAGACCAGGTGTAAGACCACAGACAGCGAGAGCGCAGGGAGCTACAAGATGAAGAAAAGCATTTGATTGACTGGGAAACTGGAGCTCAATCCTGCCTCTTTTCTCTCTCCTTCACCAGGTCGTCGCTTCCGAGAGGGGGCTGAAAGGGTTAAATGAGAAAGTGTAGGCGGTAAATGACAACAACATATGAGCGATGTTTCAGATGGAGGTGGAAGTGGTGTAAACACATGGATCAGATATGGGTCACAACTGAAAGAGCACATAAATAAATAAATCGTAATTGTGCATCTAGACCTGCAGTGTAAACGAGGCCAGAGTGTGTCTGCTTCCAGTCCATCTTACCTGTTGATTGAAATCATCAATAAGGGACTGATCTAGTATGTCTCTGGCCAGAAACCAACTTCTTTCTTCTGGACCGTAACCTTCCCTGTCCACCAAGTACTGGAATCTGCTTCCCCGCGCCTCGAGTCCATGTTTTACCAAATAGGTGGGGTTTCCCATCTACAGTCACGGAGGAACCGGGATAGGATTAAGGTGAGAACAAAAACCGGGTTTAATTGTAGAGCAGCAGGAGATTGCGGCTGTTGAAGCTGGAGTAAAGAACTCAGACACCTGCGCCTGTTCCTCCTGACTATCCATCCGATCGATCGTTGGGGTTCACCTGAAAGCTCTGCAGATCTGCTGAATCCATTTCTGGTCAGCTCCTCCTGTCACAAACCGCAAACAGAACTAAAAGAATTTAGTTGCGTGCTATAAGATTGATTTATTGACTGCTGGTAAGATAACAGAGAGTGAGACCTCAAGGCTGAGATCGTGTGATGAAGCAGGGTCCACAGCCTCTCTGGAAAAAGAGACGTGCCAGGTAAGATCCTTACAGATGAGACGGGACACGCTGAAGACCACAGCCTCAGAGAAACAGAGTCCTCGATGAAGACCACAGCGGCGCTGGAAACTGAAGGGTCCATAGAAAACCGGAGAGACAGGGAATCCAGGTGAACAAATGCAGAGCGAGGAGACACATACACAACACAAGGAACTGAAAACACAGGACTAGGAGAGCATTCATTAAACAGAGCTGATAACGAACCACAGCTGGAAGTCATCGACTCGCATCAACCCTTCATACTCACCACACGCACAGACGACCCGTGACAGCAGGACTATAATGTGAGAAGAGCTCAAGTATTGAGGAGATAAACCATTCAGGGCTTTATAGGTAATTAATAAGATTTTAAAATCTATCTGATGTCTGATAGGGAGCCAGTGCAGTGTTGACAGAACCGGGCTAATATGATCATACTTCCTAGTTCTAGTAAGGACTCTGGCTGCTGTGTTTTGGACTAGCTGAAGTTTGTTTATTAAGCGTGCAGAACAACCACCCAATAAAGCATTACAATAATCTCTCGAGGTCTGTCTAATATTGGTATCTAAACCCATCCTTCTGCATGTTTTCTCAGGTTTAGGTGTGTATGATTGTGTATGATATGTCTCTGCACACAGTATGTGAGATAAAGCAGTCAGCCTCCAGATCATGTCAGTTATTACCAGACTGTACTTGATCCCAGCAGACTTTGTCTAGAGACGTGATGAAAACGCACTCTCATCTCTGTGTGCTGGATGGAAATCAGAGAAACCACATTCATGGTTTCATGTAAATATTGTGAGAGAAGATGTGGGATCTGATGTCGAGATGTGTGTTCAGCTGGGAACATTTACTTATAATCAGTAGCTTATCATCATATCATCATTTGTATATCTCTCCTTTACATCAGTGTCTAAAGAATGAGTCTTTGTTGACGTGAAAAGCTGCTGTGTGGAAGATTTCCAATCTGCTTTCATGAGTCATGTGACTGGTGTCAGTTACTCTGTTTGTTTTATATTTCTTATATTTATTAATTATTTGTTATAAATGTTCAAATCTAATTTTTAAATGAAATTGCACAAGGGATTCAGAGAAAGTGTCATTTCTTCATGTTTCTTGAAAGACGTTAAATAGATAAGATCACCAGTAAGAACCGGTGAATGTTCTGGAGAGAGACTTTGTGATGGACAGCGAAAGAAGGACTGAAAAAATGAGGCATTTATACAGTGCTTTATTGTGTAGTGCTAATCATTCAAACAGATTATTATTAAAAATTCAAGCAGAGCTAATGGACCTCCAGTCGAACAGCGTTCAGATCCGAGCTGGAGGTGAAGATTAATGATGTAAATGCATTGTGTTCTTTACAAAGAACTACTGCATGGCTCCAGAAGACTGGGAGCACGTAATACACTTCTGAAAAACGTTCTGCTCCCACAGAAGCTGGAACAAGATGAGATGAACCGTTTACAGAGAAGAGATTTCTGTCAGATATTGGGTTCATTAATAGTAAGGGAGAGCATTAAGAGGAGCACGCAGTAATGACTTCATGAACTACTTTGCTTCAAAGATCAATACTATCAGAGATAAAAAAGTGTAACAATGCAGCTTGATCGGCCGTTCCCCGAGGAACCATTACACTCAATCTCTAGAAGAGGAAGAACTGAACAAACTTCACTCAATCATCTAAACTCAATCATCATTAGTGTGAACTACTAAAAGATCTGCTTCAGTCAGAGATCTAGATTCATTTTTTCAGCTTATATTTTTTATTCATTTTTAATATTTTGTAATATTGCTGTTGGGGTGGGTTTTATTCCTGGTATTTTGTTCTTTCTTGTTTTTTTATTTATGATTTTGTTTTAAAGCCTCACTTATTCTGCTTGTTTTATAATAGCTTCTCTTGGCTATTATTAGTTCTTCGTTGTCATTAGGATACCAAAAGTCAAGTTTAGAATTTTTGAAAACAAAAAGGTTGTGTTTCAAAACCCTACAAGAAGTGTCTTAATGCATTTAAAATATCAGATTCAGTAATCTCTTTAAACTTCATCTGCTTTGGTCTGAACAGAATCCACACCATCAGTGAGTGTCTCATAATCTTTCTTCTGTGTTTTAGAGGTGCTGTAGACATATTATAGTATGTTTTATTTTATTTTTATTTTTGTATTTGGAGCCACAGAAACACTGGCAGAAGGTTACAGTCTTCTCAGGATATATTGTTCTGTAACAACAGTCAGAAAATCCCAGAACTGGACTTTTATTAGATCTCAGAGCTGAAGAAATTGTTGGTTTTAAACAAGAAGTCAAAGTGGCAGACTAACTCCACGGTCAGAAGAGAGAATAAAAGAGCGCTAACACTACTCTTTTTATCACATGCTATGGCCCTGTCTTGCAGTTAAGTGCACATACATATGTAGTCTCCACTTATGCATATAAAACTATTTTGAGTGGTGTATTAATGTAGTAATAATATGGCGTATGCAGCGTAGAGGAAGTGACGAGTATGTAGGACTGCTAGCGAGTGCTAGGTATTATAGTCTGACTTCAAAAAAATATTAGCCCCTTCTCCTCAGACTGGATGCACACGCAGGTGCCAGATTGAACAGATTGTGTTACACGAGTTGATCGGCTAAAAGCGTGTTAACTGCGATATTTGTATTGTTATTATAAACCGCCTCATTTATAAATCTGAATGCGTGTCTCATTTTGGAGGCAGCCTTGCTGCGTCATTCGAGGGTCACTTTAGTTGGAGACACAAAATAAACATGGCTGGGTCCTCCTGAGAAACAAGAAGTCAGCTTCTGTGAGGTGGCTTTAATGAATGCAATAGTCCGAAAGCGTTCTTTGTAGGGGTTATTAATGTTACTCTCACCCCACTGCTAGTCACAGCA
>NC_056701.1:8775553-8778053 GCF_018831695.1 Puntigrus tetrazona | reverse complement strand
CAGACGCTCCAGACACCTGAGACACACACACACACACACACACGTACAGAGCAGAGACACACACACAACACAGAGTACAGCAAAGATACACACACACACACACACACACACACACACAGAGTACAGGGTACAGAGCAGAGACACACACACAACACAGAGTACAGCAAAGATACACACGCACACACACACACACTCACACACACACACACACACTCACACACACTCATTCAAATTCAAATCAAATTCAAATTTTATTTGTCAAATACACATACATACATGGTACGACATGCAGTGAAATGTTCTTTACAACTGTCCAGCATCAAAATAGAAAACAAAATTTAAATGTATATATAAATATAAAATATAAAAATATGTATAAAAAGAAGTGTGCAAAGTAGAATATAAAAAAATAAAATAAAGTATAGAATATAAATATAAGATATAAAGTGTAAAGTGTATAAAGTGTAAAGTGTAAAGTGGCTGTGCAGATGTCCAAAGTAAGTGGCGAGTATCTGGGAAAGAGGATATCTAGCGTGATTATCATGATTAGCTGCAGCCTCGAAACGAGCATAGAAGTTATTTAGCCTGTCTGCCAGAGAAGCATCCGCCTCCACTCTGGAGGTTGGCGTTTTATAGTCCGTGATGTTTCTCAGTCCCTGCCAAAGGCTCCTAGAGTCACTGTGTTGAAACTGTGACTCTAGTTTCCTCCCGTAGCGCCTCTTTGCCTCCTTTACCGCCTCTGTGCACGCTGCACGACGCAGCCTTGTATTCGGTCATATCCCCGTGACTATCCCCGTGTTATAGGCTGCGGAGCGGATCTCAGAGAGTCGCGGATAGTTTTGTCTACCCACGGCTTCTGGTTGGGAAACGTCCTGATGACGGTTTTCTCCTCCGTGTCATCCGCTAGTTTTCGATGAATCCCACCACCGCCTGCGTGAACTCGTTGACGTCCTCGGAGCTACACCTGAACATGGCCCAGTCTGCGTCATCCAAAGCGCCCTGCAGAGCGGCCACCGAATGGTCAGACCAGCGTGACACCTCCTCTGTACCGGGCTTCCTGTTTCAGCCTCTGTTTGTAAACAGGTACGAGGAAAATGGCGGCATGGTCCGATTTACCAAACGGTGGGCATGAGTTTGCCTTGTAGCTCTCTCTGAAGGGTGTGTAGCAGTGATCCAGTGTCCTTTCGCCCCTGTTGGGGCAGGTGATGTGCTGGTGAAAGTTCGGCAGTGCGTGGCTTGAGGTTTGCACTGTTAAAATCCCCAGCACAATGAGTGTGGCGCCCGGTGCTGTGTCTGGTGTGTTGTGAGGTGGTCGTGTAAGTCCCATATTGCAGCGTCCGTGTCTGCTTGAGGTGGAATGTAAACGGCGCTGACTATGACCGAGCTGAATTCCCGTGGAAGATAGAAAGGGTGACATTTGATGGTCAGAAGTTCCAGGTTTGGTGTGCAGGAGCGTGAGAGAGGAATAACGCTCACGCTGTCGCTTTCAGTGGTTGTTCACCATCAGACACACTCCACCTCCCGTGTCTTCCTGACTCCATTGTTCTGTCTATGCAGTAAACAGAGAAAACCTCAGCCGGTTGTATGGCGTGGTCCAGTACCGCTGGGTTCAGCCATGTCTCGGTGAAGCAGAGGAGGTTGCAGTCCCGAATGTCTCTCTGGAACTTGATCCTTGCCCTGAGGTCATCGAGCTTGTTTTCCAGAGACTGGACGTGGGCTAACAGGACACTAGGTAGGGGAGCGCGGTGTGGCGTGCCCTCAACCTGTTCCTGACGCTGCCTCGCTTCCCCTCATGGACGCCGTGTGGGTCGCGTCCTTTGTCTTCGACAGGATCTCGCTTTCGCCAACATGGGTCCGGGTTTAAAAACGGCGTAAAGTTGGGTGCATTGTACACCAATAGATATAAGAGTGGCTCGGTCGTATGTAGTAATAGCCATCTTATATAAAGAAAAACAAGCGCAGACTATCCAAAATACTAACAATTAACAGAAAAACAAAACAACAAAACAACTCTCACACACACACACACACACACACACACACACACACACACACACACACACTCACACACCCACACACACACACAGACACACACACACACACACACACACACACACACACACACACACACACACACACCACACTCACTCACACCACACACTCTCACACACACACACACACACACACACACACACACACACACACACACACACACACACACACACACACACACACACACACACACACACACACACACACACACACACACACACACACACACACACACACTCACTCACACACACACTCACTCACACACACACACACACACACACTCACTCACTCACACACACACACACACACACACACACACACACTCACACACACACTCACACACTCACACACACACACACACACACACACACACACTCACTCACTCACCACCACTCACACACACACACACACACACACACACTCACACACACACACACACACACACACA
>NC_056701.1:8758053-8770553 GCF_018831695.1 Puntigrus tetrazona | reverse complement strand
TGTGTGTGTGTGTGTGTGTGTGTGTGTGTGTGTGTGTGTGTGTGTGTGTGTGTGTGTGAGTGTGTGTGTGTGTGTGTGAGTGTGTGTGTGTGTGTGTGTGTGTGTGTGTGCGTGTGTGTGTGTGTGTGTGTGTGTGTGAGAGTGTGTGTGTGTGTGCGTGTGTGTGTGTGTGTGTGTGTGTGTGTGTGTGTGTGCGTGTGTGAGTGTGTGTGTGTGTGTCTGTGTGTGTGTGTGTGTGTGTGTGTGAGTGTGTGTGTGTGTGAGTGCGTGTGTGTGCGTGTGTGCCAGCGTGAGTGTGTGTGCGTGTGTGTGTGTGTGTGTGCGTGTGTGTGTGCGCGTGTGTGAGTGTGTGTGTGTGTGTCTGTGTGTGTGTGTGTGTGTGTGTGAGTGTGTGTGTGTGTGAGTGTGTGTGCGCGTGTGTGTGCGTGTGCGTGTTTGTGTGTGTGCGTGTGTGTGTGTGAGTGTGTTGTTTATGCTGACAGTAAAACCTGGAATTTTCAGCATTGTGGAGAGCAGACTGCAGTCCTAATAAGGGTGTAAGAATACACAAAGGTTTTCTGTAAGGGGTAGGTTTAGAGGATAGTTTGTTTGGTCAGTATAAAACTGATAGAAGTCCCCATAATTCACAGAAACAAACGTTTGTGTGTGTGTCAGTGGTTTTGTTAAGATGATAAATATGGACTCCTGCAGAAATGTTCAGTAGATGTTTGCAGCAGTGCGTTCTTCTCCAGAGATTCATGTTTCTCATGAATACTTTAAAATCTTGCCATCATTTAGTCTTCAGACTCGTGCGTCTGAAGGACGTGTTCAGGACGATGATAGCGTCTCACAGGTGCTCTGTAAGGCTCTGCTGTGATCCGTGGCCGAGGCGAGGATGTTCTGTGGAGTAGATGTTCAGGTGTTGAAGACTGTGATGGTCTCAGAGGTTCAGATGGAGGTCAGCAGCCTGTTCTGGAAAGAGCAACAGAGAATGAGCTTCTTCACCTCGTCGTGATACTAGATTTTCTGACCTGAGTTTACGGGAGAAAGCGTAGACTGCTAGTAATGACACAGTTTCTTTTCCATCGCCCATATGTACCTTTTAAATATATGATTCACTTTTTCATCTGAAATAAGGTGAGACTTACAGTCCAAAGCCACTTATATGATGCGGTTAATGTCAAGAGCACAAAACATTTCTCCTTGTGTTAAATAAGAGAGCTACAGGTGTACTTCCAGCTCTGGATCTCGCCGATCCTCTCGAGACGTTCAGCTCCGCTGCTTCACTCCTATTGGCTGTTGTTCCTGAGAGTCACTCTTCATTTGCATAAAGTGAAAGTTTTTCGACGAGGTTATCATCTCTGTATATTTACATGAGCCTGAGTTCAGTTTCAGCATACAGTCAGACGTGATGCTGTTTATGAATATTCCTCATATTATTATTATTTTGGCCAAATCTGTAGAGCAGGTTTTATTCTCATTGGAACTTCGGTTTAACTTACAAATGACTTAAGATGTGTGTTAACGGCTGAAGATCTGTGTTCAACCTGAGATCACAGCACCGAGAATTGATCAGGGCTCCCTCAAACACACACACACACACACACACACAGTCCTCATCCATGTAATGTGCTCCTGAAATAGCCAAGTGAGCTGAAGCTGTAATCTGTGAAAAGCATCAATCAATCTCATTTCACTGATTACAGTGCGGTGTGTGTGTGTGTGTGTGTGTGTGTGTGTTTCATCTCATAAACAGGACTCTCTTATGCTAATTACAGTGACGTGAGCGGCTTCTGCAGAGGGGCGGAGCCTGAGTGTGTGTGTGTGTGTGTGTGTGTGTGTGTGTGTGTGTGTGTGAAGCCATCAACTGTATCGAGAGGTCTATTTTAATGGTTGCTATGGAAACTGAGTGGCCAAGAGAAGTGCAGACTCAGATCTCTGAACTGTGTGTCAGTCTCTGCATCACAAGCTCTTTCTTCTCCTTCGTCACGTCCAGTACAAAACGCCACAAATCATTCTAAGAGTAATCATTTACTGTCCCTAATGTCCATCCACCCCTGTATGATTGTGTCCTTCAAAACCCAAAAGAAGGCTCAGTGAAGAACATTTGGGTTCCCATTGACTTCCATTGACTGAGACACTGAGACACAGTCTGTGTTAGTCCTGATGTCAGCTGTCCTCGCTCAGCTCTCAGTAATCACAGGCTGTCCATCAGCGGAGATCATCGCAGCGCTTGTGTAACGGTGTGTAGGCGCGGGTCGCTCTCTGCTCGTCAGGGGAGAGTTTATCTCATCCATAATAAACAGGCTGAAGACGCAACGCCCCATCAAATATTGATCTGCTGAGCGTCTGCTGCTGCACTATTCATGTGTGTCACAGACACCGGCCTCTCGCTCTCTGAAACACACCTCAGGGCTCCGGGGCCAGGCCAGGTCTAGTTCATCTGTTACTGTCCTTCGGTCTCTGCTGTTGTAATTGTTCCATTTTTTCAGTATACGTATATATATATATATATACACACACAAACACACACGCACATTATATGTAACTAGTCATCTGTATAACTTGGATGACGGCCATATTTAACATAGGGATGTTGAATTGGTTTTTAATCAATTATTGAATTTATTGAATATTGGTTTGTTCGATCGCTCTAAATCTTGCAGCAGTTTTTTTCCAGTTATGTGTGATTTTTAACTTTGGGATAATACTGTTTTCTGACAGTGGTTTTAGTCTTTCCATCTCTCTTCTTCTCCCACGTGACGCTCAGTGTGAGTTTTTGTTCTCTGATGTTCAGTTTTGACAGGAACAGGCTCTTTGCTCCAAATGCACTCCGATTTCCAACATCTTTTGAAGTGGATGATATTAATATCTACACAAGTTGTTTCTCCTCTGAAACCATGTATCTTCTGATTGTTAGCACATGCTGTGAAATTCAGAATTCCAGGTGCTGCGTTTACTAATTTCCTTTCTCCTCACTGATTAACTCCTGCCCTCTTCAGGAACAATAAAAGAGGTCATCTTTGCACAGATCAGAATCTGCATTTAGGACAGTTGCTGAGCTGTAACTCTGTCTGTCTGTTTTCTCTCACAGGTTTTTCGCTCCTCCATCATGTCCGCTCTGCATTTACCGTGGCTTGGCTCCACCTCTCTCAGGAAAGGCGGGTGTGGCTTCATGTGCTGGCTCCGCCTCGCGTCACTGGCCCTGCCCGTCGCCGCAGCAGCTGCTGGCCGTGTGTCTGCTTCTTCTCCTGCCGCTGGTCGGCCCAACGCGCGCGCGAGCGGGCGGAGGGGCGTGGCCCACTACATCCCATCATCGGTGGCGACATCCACCCGTCTCCAAGCTGCTGCAGGGCCTGAGCATCGCGGTGGTGCTGGTGGGAAACTCCAGTGAGGTGGCACTCGCCGGCACGCGTGACAAGGACGACTTCGGCCACATGCCGTTGGCGCCCAATGTGGAGATGCTCACCATGAACGAGACGGACCCCAAGAGCATCATCAAAAGCATCTGCGACCTGATGACGGAGCACTGGCTGCAGGGCGTGGTGTTCGGAGATGACACCGACCAGGAGGCCATCGCACAGATCCTGGACTTCATCTCCCAAGAGACGCACATCCCTATCCTGGGCGTGAAGGGAGGCTCCTCCATGATCATGGCCGCTAAGGTACCTGCGCTAATGGTGCTACCAAAATGATGTCTGTTATAGTTTTCGGAAGTGGGAGAGCTAGGTTTTGTGTACATGTACAAAAATTGGTAGACACATGTAACACACAATACCCACAAAATGTCTCTTTGGAGCAAAAATCCAAAACCCAATTGGAAATCCTTTTTCTTTGCAAATTTTGGGGCCATTTTTAGATGTAGTTTTTTAACAAACTCCAAATCAACACCATAATTTCTCAGTTAATCGAAAACCCTTTGTGATGTTAATTTTTGAAGATCTTGAGTTTTCATTGAAGGGCATGTCTGTGGCAGCCACGAAACAGGAATTTGTTATAACTCAGGCATACATTATCCGATCTTCCCCAAAGTTCAGCACTAATGTACAGTAATTCTGAAGAGATGCATGATGGGAGACAGTGTGTGTGTGTGTGAGGATGATGATTAGCAGCTGGAAGCATCAGACACTGAGAGAAAATGATCCGTCGCCGTCGGATGGCAGTGAGTCAGAGCTGCGCCCACACACACAAGGCCATGAGCTCTAAACGCTGTGGAATCACACCGCGCTCGTCTCTCTCTCTCTGCTAAACACGCAGATGAAGATGAAGATGAAGAACCGCTGCTCAGCCCACGCATCCTGTCCAGCGCTAACCGCCAACAACCTTCACAATGTCAAACCACCAGCTTCACAAAGGGTATTATTCAGAAAAATACTAAGAAAAACAAACATGCAGGCAGCTAAACGGATTTTGCTTTAATGAAAATTAATGAAAAGAAGAAAAAGAAAACATTTCAGAGTCATAAAAACAAGACTTGAGAGGGTTGATCGGCTCTAGTCAAAAACCTTTAAATACAAAGCCTGGCCCAGTATGTTCATTTCTCTAGGCAAACAGATGGTTATGTGCAAATATTAGTAGTAATGTTGCAAAATTCATCAATTATTAAACAACTTCCAGCTCAGCTGTAAAGCAGCTCAACAGAAGAGTAGTTCTCTCAAAATTTACTCCTCCAAACCTGTATGATTTACAGTCTTCGGTGGAACAATGACAGATCATGTGTAATAGAAGTCAATGGGCTCCACTGATGTTTAAGCCCCATATTATGTTCTTCATAATATCTTCATATTTGGAATGACATGAGGAATAATCAATTTTTCTGTCACTGCTAGAATGATTCTTTGTACTTAGAGATCCAGGCTGGTTTTTGATTGCTTGTGCTGGTTCATACTGATTTTGTAGGTTTATGCTCGTTGTGTTGCTTTACTTTGGTCTGTACAGGTTTATGCTGGCATGACAGAACAGAACCAGTCAGGCTGAATGTGAAGGGAACCTTAGGAAGAGAATTATGATTGGTGTCATGATCCTATAGGTAGACATGTGTCAGCTGATGCAAGCTTGAATAAGGTGTCCTGCAATAACTATGACTAATGGTAATAGTCAGAACATTACCACAATATAACTTACTTAATAGCATACATTTTAGATTGGGGAAATGGTTCTGTTCTGAGCAAACACTCCCTGGCCGTCCATGCAGGCTAGCATGAGAGCAGAGAGCGCAGAATACGACTCAATCACTTTAATTTAACCAACGCTTTTAACAGTACAGATTGCATCAAAGCACAGGAGAAAAGTGATAGCGAAGTATAATGACAAGTCTAAACACTTAATTTTTATTAAATGCAGAGATTGTCTCTGTAAACAAATTGCAGATAATCGCTAGAAGTTATGGGCCCAACTAAGCAAGTCAGATTTTTAAAAAACGGCTATGACAGATTGTGTAAAGGACTTGTGTGTGTGTGTGAGTGAGAGAGAGAGAGAGAGTGTGTGTGTGTGTGTGTGTGTGTGTGTGTGTGTCTGGTGATCTGTTCACGAGGTTCATCTAGGTGTTCTGGTCTCTGATGAAGGTCATCTCTGGGTGCTGGTCCAGCATCTGATCAGGATATGAACTGAGAAACAGAATAAGAAAGAAAGAAATATTAGCGTAGATGCTATTCGTGTTATCATCGTGTGTTATGGGGAGTGTTCCCAGTTTAGGCTGATCTACTTACCGCTAAAAAATGAAAATGCTACAGTTAAAACCTTTAAATCGTTAACTTTAAATTCCTGTAAAATTTACAGGAAAAAACGTAAAAATTATGTTCATTGCATTTCAAATTTAGTTTCAGTTTTATGGGTTTTTTTTAAATCACTATTTTCATTTTTAGTTTTCTTTTATTATTTATGTTTGTTAGGGTTGAAAGCTTCATCTAATGTTGTTAAATTGATGTTTTTTGCACATTTTGGTTTAATGAATCTCACCACGATGATGTCTAGTGTTGGTGTGAATGGCACCGTGCACCTCACACATATGTTACCATTTAAAAGGTGCTTGTGATGGGCTTTGGTTCATCATGTGACTTTCTCATCACCACCTTTTGCTTTTGGTGCTTACTAGTGTATTACAAAGGTACTGAAACAGATTTCAGTACTTTAGTAGGTTAGTATATTAACTTTATATCAGTCAAAGTTAAACATTGTTACCATGTTTTTTACGGTAGAATTTTCAACAACAGGAAATTTCACGGCAACTTTTTTTTTTACAGCGTAGGTATCATCAAACAGCCAAAGTTTTGAGAACGCAGTGGACATGGAAGACTATAATGTGATAAGAGCTCAACTGAAGTTTTAAACCATTCAGGGCTTTTATAGGTAATTAATAAGATTTTAAAATCTATTCAAGGTTTGATAGGGAGCCAGTGCAGTGTTGACAGAACCGGCTAATATGATCATACTTCCTAGTTCTAGTAAGGACTCTGGCTGCTGGGTTTGGACTAGCTGAAGTTTGTTTATTAAGCGTGCAGAACAACCACCCATTAAAGCATTACAGTAATTTAGAGCATAGTTCACAATTTGGATATATTTTTAAGATGGAAAAACACAGTTTTACAGAAACATGATTTTCGAAGGAAAGATTATGGTCAAACAGCACACCTAGGTTCCTAACTGATGATGAAGAATTAACAGAGCAGCCATCAAGTGATAGGCTGTGTTCTAGATTATTATATGTGGGGTTTTTAGGTCCAATTATTAGCACCTCTGTTTTTTCAGAATTTAACATTAAGAAGTTACTCATCATCCAGCTTTTTATATCGACTATGCATTCTGTTAGATTCTCAGTTTGGTGTGTATCACCAGGCTGCGCTGAAATATAGAGCTGAGTATCATCAGCATAGCAGTGAAAGCTAACACCATGACTCCTGATAATATCTCCCAGAGGTAACATGTAAAGGTTGAAAAGTAACGGTCCTAGCACTGAGCCTTGAGGAACTCCATATTTCACTTGTTAACTATACAGAGTGTATATATGATACCTCCTCATTTAATGCTACAAACTGATAGCGGTCAGATAGATATGATGTAAACCATGCTAAGCGCTGTCCTCTAATGCCAACATAGTTTTCTAGTCTATCCAAGAGAATGTTGTGATCGATAGTATCGAATGCTGCGCTAAGATCTAATAGCACTAATAATGAGATAAAACCACGATCAGATGATAGAAGCAGGTCATTAGTAACTCTAATGAGAGCAGTCTCAGTACTATGGTACGGTCTAAAACCTGATTGGAAATCCTTGCAGATACCATTTTTCTCTAAAAATGAATATAGTTGTGAGGATACTACCTTTTTCTTGTATCTTTGACAGCTAATTATAGACCAATATCAAATCTCAATATCGAAGTCTTTGTGGTCAAGATGTGTGGGGTTTTTTTTTATGAAAGGCTTAACAATAGCCAATTTTAAGGTTTTGGGGGCATATCCTAATGAATAAATTAATAATAGTCAAAATAGGATCTATGACTTCTGGAAGCAGCTCTTGTGTGAGCTTTTAATAGTTTAAATGAAATAGGGTCTAATATACATGTTGCTGGTTTTAGAAGCAATCTTAGAAGTAAAGTGGTTTATAAAGTTACTGCTGTGATATTAGGGAATGTCAGCACCTGTTAATGGTTTATTTTTCAATAATTTAGTCACTATATTCAATAAATACTGGGATTTTGTTTGTGTTCTTCTAAATGAGTCTAAAATAATCACATCTAGCAGTTTTTTTTCATTTCTGTATGACACGATACTCTCCCGCCAGGCTATACGAAATACCTAGTCTTGTTTTTTCTCCACCTGCGCTCCATTTTCCGGGCTGCTCTCTTTAGGGTGCGTGTGTTGTCATTATACCATGGAGTCAGATAGTTTTTTTCATCTTTCTTAAGTGTAAAGGAGCAACTGTATCTAAAGTGCTAGAAAAAAAGAGTGCACAGTTTCTGTTACATCAAGTTGCTTTATTGGATGTGCTAAGGGATTGAGATCAGGAAGATTAATCACAAACCAGTCTTTTGTGGTGGAAGTGATGCTTCTACCATACTATAGAATTACAGTTTTAGCTATATGGTGTTTACACAGGACTAGATAGTGATCTGAAATATCATCACCTTGCTGCAGAATTTAAACACCATTAATATCAATTCCATTTGAAAGTATTAAATCAAGAGTATGATTTCGACAGTGAGTAGGTCCTGACAGATGTTCTCTAACCCCAACAGAGTTCAGAATGTCTAAGAATGCTTATTGTAATGCATCTTTTCATTGTCAACATGGATATTAAAATCTAAAATAATTAAGACTTTATCTGCAGCCAGTAGTAACTCAGTTAGAAAATCTGCTTCCTGACCTGGGCACTAGTTGGTCATGTTGGAGCTATAAGACTATATGCCATATTTCTAGATAGAAGAGCGGCACCACCCCAGGAGGGATGAAGACCATCTCTTTCAACAGGTCAGGTCTGCCCCAGAAACTCATCCAATTGTCTATGAAACCTGTTATTCTGTAATGTCTAAATTAGTAACACAATTGGATCCTCAAACAGTCAGTGAAACTTCAGTGATGCAGTGTTTAATTATTGTTTTTTCTCCCTGTATTAATATGATGAAATTTATTTATTTATTTTACTTTGAGGGATTCTCCACACTGAAATGCAGGCCCCTTTAAACAGTACTAGATTTGGTCAATACTTAGATTTAGGAAACAGCATTTACCCTTTTCCAAATAGTGTTTAACATGCCTAGCAAACATAACTGAACTAACCTGAAACAATGAGCAATATCTGAAACATGTTTGACATCACAGCATTAAGCAATAAATGAAAGAAACTTTGCTTAGCTTAATGAAAACATTCAGAGATGCATAATGGATGAAACGGCTAGTTGTTACGTGGAGGCCTTAACCCTTTTGAACATCTTTCGTCTTCCAGGAAGGAAGCAGATCTTCTGTAAAGTTGTTGGTGCAGTCGTATTAGCACAACTTCAACAATAAATTGTGGACAAAGAGTCTGTTAATTGTGAGGAGCTGTGCTCGCTTAGATCACTTTCAGTCTATCACAACTTAAATTTTTGTCTTCTTTGCTGACCTATGACTCGACGTTTGGCATAAAGACGTTGAGTCAGAAATCAGCCAAGAAACCGGAACTCATTTTTCGGTGAACTATTACTTTAAAAGCAGCCCATATAAAACAATGCAGATTCAGCTACATAAGAAGCTTAAAATATAATCTTGTTGCAATGTTGGGTGCCAGAATCAACATAATACAGCATCAAATTAGAAATATGATTGCCAGACAAAAAACTGCTGTGCGTTAAAACGAGAGGACTGAACAGATACGACTGTCAAAAATACTTGAGTTTGCTCACTTCTTATCAGAAAAGGTTCAATAAAGTATTGTCTTTTGTTGTTATCATGAACATCAATATAATGTTGATAATATTTATCAAACAACAAGAGAAAAATTTTAAATCTGTAACCTCTGCAGCTTTAATATGTATTTGTGTATTTCCTTCACACAGTTTAACAGGCATACTTGAGTAAGTTATGTTTCTCTAAGGCTCAGCCCCCTGAAGTTCTACAACCGCTCGCTGTCTAGAGATATGGACTGCGTCTAGATTAAACCGATGGTGAAGCTAGTGAAGCTGAGTCTCTATGTATTCTTCAGGTTTAAACAGATCATAGTTGATCTGTAAGCTGCTCGGACCAGGCCCCACGGTTCTTGGATTAACAGTAAAGTTTAACTCCCATACAGTGATGCCTTGCCGTTGTAGACATGTAAGTGACTTTAAACCATTCAAGCTCAAGAAAAAGTCAAAGAGTCAAATTTATTCGATACTTACACACTATTTTCACACTGAAAACATTCTAAAGTTATTCTATTGCATTTATCTGTGCATGTAATTAGTTTATTTTTTTCTTATTTTATTGCTGAGAGTCCAATTGCTTTTAATAATGTTTACATTTTATTAGTTTTGCAATGGAACTGAAAAAATTTTTTTTTTTTTTTTTTGAAAACACATTTTCTACCCTCACCCTTCAATTTTTTTACTGATCTGAAATATAATTGATCTGAGACTCAAAGGCGTGAGATAAGTGACCGGTTGAAGCTGTCCTTGTGATGAAGACGTGCTGCTGTGATGATAGACAGGAGTCTGAGGGTCAGAGGTCAGACTGAATGACCTGCGGTGTCTGACCTTCAGCAAAGAGAGAGAAAGTCTCACTTGTTTCTCCATCTCTCTCTCTCTCTCTCTCTCTCTCTCTCTCTCTCTCTCTCTCTCTCTCTCTCTCTGCCCTGGTTTATATAGTGACTGTATCATGTGTGCTCCCCTTTAAAGAGCACAGAACTAGGACACATATTTAGGGCTTCTCCTGACACCCCTCTCTCTCTCTCTCTCTCTCTCTCTCTCTCTCTCTCTCTCTCTCTCTCTCTCTCTCTCTCTCTCTCTCTCTCTCTCTCTCTCTCTCTCTCTCTCTCTCTCTCTCTCTCTGTCTCTCTCTGTCTCTCTCTCTCTCTCTCTCTCTCTCTCTCTCTCTCTCTCTCTCTCTCTCTCTCTCTCTCTGTCCTCTCTCTCTCTCTCTCTCTCTGTCTCTCTCTCTCTCTCTCTCTCTCTCTCTCTCTCTCTCTCTCTCTCTCTCTCTCTCTCTCTCTGTCTCTCTCTCTCACTCTCTCTCTCTCTCTCTCTCTGTTCTTCTCGTATCAGACGACATTCTCTCCCTCTCTCGCTCTCCTTCTGTTCGTCCTTCCTCTGTCCTGCTGTCTGCTGATCATCACAGAGAGAAGGAGAGAGAGACGGCTGAATGAGAGTATGAGTTGTGCTCAGTCAATTACACAGAGCTCTGTGCCAAAGATGCCTGCTGTCAGGATACCACAATCTGTTACACACTCACTACACACACACACACACACACACACACACACACACACACACACACACACACACACACACACACACACACACACACACACACACACTGTTGCTGCGTGAACTTTACTAAACATTATTTTAGTGAGGACCTCTTTTAAAGATAATACATTTATTGGAAATTCTTGAATTTGGGCAAAGCTCAGGTTTAAGAGTTCAGCGGCCGAAAAATTGGTTGTTGTTGTTGATCACAAAATTGATCACGAATCATGGAATACATCTATAGGTCTTTCAACTGCAGAATTACATCAGCTTAAAAAAACATTTATTGAACAGAAACTAAAGTGTGTTAATGTTTTTAGATCTGAGAAATGCTGGTTATTTTGTGAAAACACAAAGAAGAACTGCAATTATATGACATCAAATTTAATGTATTCACATTTTACATCAGGAGAAATAATGTGACGTTTTCATCTGAGAATGAATATTACACAACTACAGGAATATTTTTAAAATCTAATATAAATTTAAAAAATCTGTCATAATTCAGGAGCTTATCAGAATGTGACTGAAATGAGTGTGTGTGTGTGTGTGTGTGTTGATGTGTGTGTGTGTGTGTGTGTGTGTGTGTGTTGATGTGTGTGTGTGTGTGTGTGTGTGTGTGTTGATGTGTGTGTGTTGATGTCAGTGAGAGAAGCACAGCTGCCAAAGCAGTGTGTAGCCACAGTGTGACAGCGGAAGAACTGCTCTTGTGTGTGTGTGTGTGTGTGTGTGTGTGTGTGTGTGAGAGAGGCTGTTATACACCTCAGACCATCGCTCTCTATCTGGAATCACATTATCTATTCTGTATTTGAACATTTCATATATTATTTCATCATGTTAGTAACTGTAATGCTAATATTGTTTAATAGATAACATTTAATGAAATGAAATTAAACACCTTTAAGACAAAAGTCGAAATCCATCATCAAGATGTTTTTACCTAAAACACTTCCATCTGACTCCTTCTACAGTGAAAAGTGTTCTGATCTGAATCAGGAGAGAAATCTGTGTTGATCAGAGTTTACAAAACAGCTCTAAACTAATATTTTTATGAGAGGACAGGAGGACTTTGTCACTGGAGCAAGCATTATTATGGATTATGGATTGTATTATCATTTATTTTAGCGTGACAGTGTTCTCCGCTCGTGTCTCATGTAGTTTCTCTGTGTTGGTCTGGTTAAGGCGCTAATAGCGTCTCTAATGGTCTCGTTAAAAGGAGCCAACTATTTAATTAAAAATGAGCGTTAGAATGAGGTCAGAGCTAATTAAGCTGTAAGGACTAATTACATGTGCAAGAGTTTAATTAGAGAACACACAATATGTGTGACATAAGGCACAAACACAGGTGAGTGACAGGAGCCCTAAACGGTGTGTGTGTGTGTGTGTGTGTGTGTGTGTGTGTGTGTGTGTGTGTGTGTGTGTGTGTGTGTGTGTGTGTGTGTGTGTGAGTGAGAGAGAATGTCTGGTCATGTGATCTTGCAGGTCATGTGATCACCACCTGCTCTAGCACTTCTCACATAAAGCAGCTCTGCAGTCAGTCATGATGTTAATGTTAATGTAATGTACAGTGGAGTTAATCAGTGTGTCTTTGTGTGTGTGTGTGTGT
>NC_056701.1:8743053-8755553 GCF_018831695.1 Puntigrus tetrazona | reverse complement strand
TAAGCTTTATCATATTTATTGTGATTACTACTTATTTTGGTAATTAGTTCTTTATGGTATTTTTAGTGTTATTTGTCTGTGGGCAGCAGTGTTTTTACGTTGTGTGTGTGTGTGTGTGTTTCTCAGGTATCTGATGAACGTGACGTTTGAGGGCCGGAATCTCTCGTTCAGCGAGGACGGCTATCAGATGCACCCCAAACTGGTGATCATCCTGCTGAACAAGGACAGGCAGTGGGACAGAGTAAGAGCCGGACGAGCCGCAGACGCCCGCAGCAGTGTGTAACCCACCTCCTGAAGCGTGTGTGTGTGTGTGTGTGTGCGCAGGTGGGCAAGTGGGAGAACGGCTCTCTGTCGATGAAGTTTCACGCGGTGGCCGCGGTTCGAGCTGTACTCCGGGACGGAGAACCGTGAGGATGATCACCTGTCCATCGTGACGCTGGAGGAGGCTCCGTTCGTGATGGTGGAGGACGTGGATCCACTGAGCGGCACCTGCATGAGGAACACGGTCCCCTGCCGCAAGCAGCTCAAATCACTGTAAACACACACTCATTCATCACACGCTGCCGTTCGTAGATGAAGATAGCAAATCAAATGTATTTAACATCCAGTGAACTGAGGCAGATTTGCTCCAACAATCTGTAGGGCTGTGGTGGAGCCATTAGATAGATATCTCTTTCTCGAATCGAGGGGTCACTGAGTTTCATAGCATTATGATGAAGCGTGTCTCTCGTCTGTCTGCCAGGAATCGGACGGGGGATTCTGCCGTCTACATCAAGCGCTGCTGTAAAGGATTCTGCATCGACATCCTGAAGAAGATCGCCAAGTCTGTGAAGTTCACCTACGACCTTTATCTGGTCACCAACGGCAAACACGGCAAGAAGATCAACGGCACGTGGAACGGGATGGTGGGAGAGGTACGGCTAATAAATAAGAGGTTCTGTGTGTGTTCATGTTCGAGAGAGTGTTTATAATTAGTTATAATCGAGTGCTCAGTGTCCTCATTTAAACAGCCACGTGTGTCTTAATGCTAAAAAATGCTCATGGTTTCAATCTACGTTTCTCATCGTAAGACACACACACTCTGTCGTGCCCCAGTTTAGTCGTGTGAAGTGAAGTTCAGGTATTTAGAGCTAAAATTACCAACAGAGAGAGCGAGAGACAGACAGACAGACAGAGAGAGAGAGAGAGAGACAGTGTGATAACCCACTTTCTGTCTCTTGTTGATCTAGAATCTCTTGTCTTATATCTGCTGTTTGCGTCTCCGTATCTGTCCTCATGTCAACACAGTGCAGCTATGAATGCTGGGAATGAATCTAACCTGTCTCTCTGAGCGCGCTTGAACTGTATTGATGTGATATTTTTATAGAGATGGCAATAAACTGCTAGAAATTTGACAGCTGCTGACATTTTGGTTACCTGTCTGTCTCTCTGTGCATCTGTCTCTCTCTTTCACACCTGTATCTTTGTCTTTCTCTCTGTCTGTTCTTCTCTCATCTACCTGTCTGTCTATCTGTCTGTACTCTCAACTTTCTGTCTGTCTGTCTGTCTGTCACCTCTCTGTCTGTCTGTCCTTCTCCGGCCTTTCTGTCTTTCTTTCTGTCTGTCTCTCACCTCTCTGTCTGTCTGTCTCTATCTGTCTCTGTCTGTCCTTCTCTTAAATGTCTGTCTGTCTTTATCTGTCTCTGTCTGTCTCTCACCTCTCTCTCTGTCTGATCTTTCCGTCTGTCCTTCTCTCACCTGTCTGTCTGTCTGTCTGTCTGTCTGTCTGTCCTTCTCTCACCTGTCTGTCTGTCTGTCTGTCCTCTCTCACCTGTCTGTCTGTCTGTCTTATCTTTCTGTGTCTGTCTGTCTCTCTACCTCTCTCACCTCTCTGTCTGTCTGTCCTTCTCCGGCCTTTCTGTCTGTCTGTCTCTATCTGTCTCTGTCTGTCCTTCTCTTAAATGTCTGTCTGTCTGTCCTTCTCTCACCTGTCTGTCTGTCTGTCTTATCTTTCTGTGTCTGTCTGTCTCTCTCTCTCTCTCTGTCTGTCTGTCTGTCTGTCTGTCTTCTCTCACCTGTCTGTCTGTCTGTCTGCAGGTGGTGCTGAAGAACGCTCACATGGCTGTCTGCTCACTGACCATCAATGAGGAGAGGTCAGAGGTCATTGATTTCTCGGTGCCCTTCATAGAGACAGGCATCAGCGCCATGGTGTCTCAAGCAATGGGACTGTGTCTCCATCTGCGTTCCTCGGTGAGCCGCCTCCGTCTGTCCTGTATCTGTGTTTCTCTAAAGCGCCCTGTATCCGCTGACTCGAGTCTGGTTTCTGTCCACAGAGCCATTCAGCGCAGACGTCTGGATCATGATGTTCGTCATGCTGCTGCTGGTTTGTGCCATCGCCGTGTTTGTCTTTGAATACTTCAGTCCCGTGTGGCTACAATCGTCGTCTCATCGACGGCAGAGGTACAGAACGATGCATCTGCACACATGACCTCATCTGCATGACAAATACTGCTGCTATTTCCTGGGAGTCATTCATTATTGATTTGATTTCTAAACAATACCATGCAGTTGTTCTGTAGTTTTGCTCATGGCTCATGTCACACAGCCTTTCCATTAGGGCTGAATGATTAGAATTTTTTTTTTGGAATGTTAATGAATTTTTAAAGGCTTCAATTTGCTGTTGAGTATTTAATCGAGTACTGAAAACAATAGATTGGTTTTGGCACAGAACCTGCTGGTTTCTAAGTCATTCTCCTTACGAATCTGGTGAAACTGGTTGTGTTTCTGTGCTCTCAGAGGCCGGTGGTCCGCTGCTCACCATCGGAAAGGCCATCTGGCTGCTCTGGGGTTTGGTCTTCAATAACTCCGTTCCAGTGCAGAACCCCAGAGGAACCACCAGCAAGATCATGGTGTCCGTCTGGGCCTTCTTTGCCGTGATTTTCTTGGCCAGCTATACTGCTAACCTGGCAGCGTTTATGATCCAGGAAGAGTATGTGGACCAGGTGTCGGGCCTCAGTGACAAAAAGGTGCTCTAATAGAAGATACAGCTGTACTTTTTTCAGGTAGAGAGGATATTCTGTTCTCTGGTCAGTCTGTCTGTTTGCTTAACCTTGTGCTGTTTGTTTGTCTTCAGTTTCAGAGACCCAACGACTTCTCCCCGCCGTTTCGCTTTGGGACGGTGCCAAACGGCAGCACCGAGAGAAACATCCGCAATAACTATAAAGAGATGCACTCCTACATGGTGAAATTCCACCAGCGCAATGTGGATGAAGCGCTCTACAGTCTGAAGACCGGGTGAGTGTGGGAAACCACCTGAGACACTTCTCTAATCAGTCATTAAAATGCCAAATACACTTTAGCACACATACTCAGAATTAATTAAGAATTTTTCTTCAATAAACTGTTCTACAATACAGTCAAATACTTTCAAAGGGATGTATGATTTGTTGCAATCTGACGACACCTGTTTGAAGTCCAAAGCAAAACAAAAAGTAATGTTGTTAGGGTACCCGGGTGGTTGCTAGGGTGTTGGGGGGAAACGTAACTTCTAGTGACTATCATCAATTTGATTACAGAGACCATCTCTGCATTTAATAAAAAAGTGTTAATCTCATCATTATACATCACTATCAGTCTATTCTTCTACTTTATACTGTTCAGTGCTTTGATACAATCTGTAGTGTTAAAAGCACTATAGAAATAAAAGTGATTGATTGATTGATTGATTGATTGATTGTTGCTATGTGGTTGATAGGTTGCTTTGTTGGTTATTAGCGTGGTTGCTAGGGAACCTGGGGTGGTTGCTAGGATTGTTGTTAGGGTACCTGGGTGGTTGCTAGGATTGTTATTAGGTACCTGGGTGGTTGTTAGGTGTTGCTAGGGTACATGGGAGTTGCTAGGGTGTTTCTATGATGAGATGTCGGGAAGGAGCCGAGAAAAGGTACAAATAAAAATATTTGGCTTTGTGAAAACCTCAAATTCAACTAAACTAAAACTTAAAAAAAGTTAGCCCATGTGCATTCACACTCCTCTCGTGTGTTCTAGAAGTACTAATAAATGGCCAGTACACAAGTAATTCCTAGCAGCCATTAAAATAGAGAGTAGGTGTGAAGATCTAATCTGTGTGGTGTGTTGAATCCCAGGAAGCTGGATGCCTTCATTTATGACGCGGCGGTGCTGAACTACATGGCAGGCAGAGACGAGGGATGCAAGCTGGTCACTATCGGCCCGGGAAGGTGTTCGCCTCCACCGGCTACGCATCGCCATCCAGAAGGACTCGGCTGGAAGAGACAGGTGGACCTCGCCATCCTGCAGCTCTTTGGAGATGGTACTGCTGTCATTCACATCAGACACTCATCTGACAGCTTGTTCACTAGTAATAAGAATCCAGCAATGCTGCACCCGATAAAACATTATGACAGTATGACGTTTGCGGTCTTGTGAAGTATTGGTTTGTGAGCCAGGAGGTCATCTTCTGAAAGCACCTTTACGTTCATGATTGGCTGACTGCTGTTGCATTTTTGTCTTGATTTTCATGTGCTTTCTTGGACATGCATGGCTTTGTTCTGCTTTTTTTCTTGTTCTGGCCTTGTTCCTGTGAGTAATTCATGTGTTCCTGGTGCTATTTTTCCACAGATATACACCACCAGTCAAAGGTTTATGGAAATGTTTGTCTTTTTAAAGTCTCTTCTGCTCCCCTGTTTATTTAATCCAAATTACAGCAAATTGTGACAATTTTTACTTTTTAAAATATTTGAATATATTTTAAACTGTCATTTATTCTTGTGATTTCAAAGCTGAATTTTCAGAATCAGTACTCCGGTCTTCTATATACTGACCTTCTGCTCAAGAAACCTTCATTTCTGTTCTGGTTTGTGGTATGTCTTCAGGTTTCTTTAATGAATACAAGGTTCAGAAGAACAGCATTTAACAACCTTTTTTATCATTATACATGTTTTTAACGTCAATTAAAAACATCCTTGTTAAATTAAAATATTAAAGGATTAGTTCACCACAAAATGAAAATTCTGTCATTAATTTCTCATGTCGTTCCAAACCGATACAACCTTCATTCATCTTCGTAACACAAATTAAGATATGTTTGATGAAATCAGAACAGCAACACATCTGAAATGATCCAGAAACATACAGCAGTAAAACAGTCCATGTGACATCAGAATTAGCAGAACCTGATTTCTGGATCAACATCTTTTGTGATTAATCAGAACATCTATCATTTCATCTGATTTGAGATATTTCTCATGGGAAGGTTAGGTTTAGGTGTACAGATATGGTCAAAATGAACTTTTTGGATTAAAATGTAAAATGTAACATAGAACTATCAGGACGTGCACACTGATTACATCAGATACGTTACAAATAAGTAATGTACAAAATGGTTGAGAAGAATGCTTCAGTAAATTGTTATTTTTGTTTTCTTTGTGCAAAAAGACTTAATATCTTAATATCCTAATTTGTGTTCTAAAAATGGATGAATGTCTAATGGCTTTGAAACGACATTAGGGTGAATAATGACAGAATTTTCATTTTGGGGTGAACTAAGCCTTTAATTTATGACCCCCCCCAACCCCTTCCTAAAAACTATTCACCAAAGAATCCTTGTCAAAGAAATATGTACTCAGCCGTTTTAAATATTGATGGTGATTGGCGTAGAAATAGATACTAGCAGCTTTAAAAGAACTAGAGGGGTCTTTATCATCATTTTTAAAGAGTTTGAAGCATCTGTGTTATAATAATAATAATAATAATAATAATAATAATAATTATAATTATAATAATAGTAAATGTTTGCTGAGCTCAAATCAGCATATTAAAATGATTTCTGATGGATCATGTGACTGGAGTAATATGCTGAAAATTCAGTTTACAAATAACAAGAATTAATTGCATTAAATGAAAATAAAATAAAAACCATTAAAGATGTTCAAAGTTCAAAAACTTTTGGCTGGTAATGTATTTGGTAATTAATCAACACATGACAAAGGGATGTAATGTTCAGGTGAAGTGCTCTGATTCCTCGCCGAGTGTTCAGTTAAATCATCATGTCTTGTATATTGACAGCCTTATGTTTCCATTGTTCTTGGTGGTGATTTTTTCTTCTGCAGTGAATCCTGTTCAAATCAGAGACTGCCCTCATCTGCCACCAGCTTTAATTACCTGAGCCTTTGTTTTAAATACAAACACGTTGTAACAGACCCAGCGTGCAGGAGCATTGCATCACCCTTTATAACGTGTGTGTGTGTGTGTGTGTGTCTCAGGTGATATGGAGGAGTTTGAGGCTCTCTGGCTCACTGGGAT
This sequence comes from Puntigrus tetrazona, assembly GCF_018831695.1. Classification (NCBI taxonomy): domain Eukaryota; kingdom Metazoa; phylum Chordata; class Actinopteri; order Cypriniformes; family Cyprinidae; genus Puntigrus; species Puntigrus tetrazona. The sequence continues at coordinate 8,749,256 of NC_056701.1, read as the reverse complement.
CTGTCACCACGAGAAGAATGAAGTGATGAGCAGTCAGCTGGATGTGGACAATATGGCGGGTGTGTTCTACATGCTGGGTGCCGCCATGGCTCTGTCGCTCATCACCTTCATCGCTGAACATGTCTTCTACTGGCACCTGCGCTTCTGCTTCATGGGCGTGTGTTCTGGGAAGCCAGGGCTCACCTTCACCATCAGCAGGGTAATACTGTGCCCACAGACACACTACTGAGAAGGGCTGGACAATAGTGCAGCTTCAGTATATACTGCGATATAATAGATTATTATAGAAAATTTATTTTGAGTATTTGTATTTAATTATATAAGCAGGCTACTTTTGAAAATGAGCATGTCATAAGTTATAATATTTCTTATATTAATATATAAGTAATTAATATTGTTAAGAATTCTAACTAAATATAGCTTAAAAACATATATAAGGAAAATATAATGTAATAAAGGGGGAAAGACAATTAAAAGAAATAAAGTAAAATGACTAAATTACTGTTTTTGCTGTGCTTTGGATCAAATAAGTGAAAAAAACTATTTTGCAAAAACTGGTGATAAATTTGGCTGTATCATCCAGCCCTTTCAAGACACGAGACATAACATGTTTATGCCATCTCTATACACTGAAAGGTCTGTCTCTTCTTCTCTCAGGAGATTTTCAGCTGCATTCACGGAGTAGAAATCAAGATAAGAGTTCAGCGCTCAATTCGCCTCGGCTACCATGAACAACACACACTCGAATATCCTGCGTCTACTGCGCACCGCCAAGAACATGGCGTCCCTCTCCGGGGTCAACGGCTCTCCGCACAGCGCTCTGGATTTCATCCGTCGAGAGTCCTCCGTCTACGACATCAGCGAGCATCGCCGCAGCCTGGCTGGACACTCGGACTGCAAGGCCCCCTACCTGCCCGAGGACAACATGTTCAGCGACTACATCAGCGAGGTGGAGCGTACCTTCGGGAACCTGCACCTGAAGGACAGCAACCTGTACCAGGACCACTACCTGCACCACCACGGGGCTCCACGCTGGGGCTGACAGGCCCCAACCGGCCCCACAGCCTGGGCTCCAGCAGTTCTCTGGAGGGCGGCATGTTTGACTGCGACAGCCTGGGCGGAGGTGTAGCCCCCATCTTCACCACACAGCCGCGCTCTGCGCTAACGCACAGGAATATGAGTAAATTCGACCTGCTGCAGAGCCAGACTCCTCCGTCTGGACCGGGATTGAAGCAGGGACTGGCTGACCTGTACGGAAAGTTCTCCTTTAAAGGTGGAGCTTCCAGTTCGGGATACATCGCAGGGCATGACCGGTTCTGCAGCGGAGCTGACGACGGTAACATCCGCTCCGACGTGTCTGACATTTCCACTCATACTGTCACCTACGGCAATCTGGAAGGAAATGCAAAGAAACGCAAGCAGTATAGAGACAGTTTAAAGAAGCGGCCAGCATCAGCAAAGTCCCGCAGGGAACTCGACGAGATCGAGCTGGGTTACCGCCGCCGCCAGCATCACCACCACCACCACGGACACCGCTCAGCCGCCTCCGTCCGAACGGAAACGAGGCGTGAGCTCCACCTCATATCTGCTTCAGGACAAGGAAAGCCTGAGGGATTTCTACCTGGATCAATTCCGGCCCAAGGAGGGGGTGCCGCGAGTGGGAACATGTGGATCTTACCGATATTCCCAGCGGGGAGGAGGCAACTGCACCAGTTTGGTGTCTGTAGATGACTTCCTAAAAAGCAAACCTAAGAAAACGGAGAGCGGCGAGTGGGAATGTCGCAGCTGTCGGGCCAGCAGTGCAGGCAGCAAGCACGGAGCAGGAGTTCTGCATCGCCGGGAGTGGCTGCGTGGCATCGGGAGCCGCAGGAAGAGTCGGAAGCAGCCGTCCCAGTTCTGCCACTTGTATGCTGTGCGAAGCCTGCAAGAAGTCTGGAAACCTGTACGACATCAGCGAGGACAGTAACCACCTGCTGGAGCAACTGGGAGGCAGCAGGGGCCAGACGCCATCACAGCGCCGCAGGGCCTTCAGTGGGAGGCCGTTACGCAGGCAACACTCCTATGATGCATTCGTGGACCTGCAGCGAGAAGAGTTAAGTGGAATAGGCGCGCCTCCTATGTTATGTGCAGTACCTCCACCACGCAGCGTCAGCCTCAAGGAGCGGGAGCGCTGCATGGATGCCTCCTTCGCACACATATTTGAGCGCCCCGAGCAGGACACGGAGCGAGACCCGCTGTTCTACGGAGCCACCGAGAGAGGTGCGGGATCACCATTTGGGTTGCAGAACGCACCCCACAGGCGCTCTGTGGGAGAGAGGGACCTGAGAGACAGAGGACTCCTTGAGGGGCCTGTTCACGCTTTATCTAAATCCCTCTATCCCGACCGAACCGACCACAACCCCTTCATCCCTACATTCGGAGATGACCAGTGTCTGCTGCACGGTGCCAAGTCCTACTACGTTACCAAGCAGCAGTCGCAGCACGGGGATTTGCTCAGCCCCATGGGCTTCGCCGCGGAGCTGTGCATGGGGAACCACCACACCAGCAAGCTCAGCCTCGGCCCTCCTCGACCGTTCACCGGCAGCAACGGACACGTGTACGAGAAACTCTCCAGCATAGAGTCTGACGTGTGAGAATGAGTCCAGATTTTAGCAGGACATGCAGAACTTGAGAGAACTGAAAATGTCATTTCCTGTGAAGTTCACGTTTGCACCGTTGGGTTTATCTCCACAAGCTGGTGAGAAGAACAAGAGCACGTCCATCTGCCACGTCAGATGGCCACCCAAACAGCCCAGTCCTGTACTCTTGTCTTTTGTGAAGATACAATCATGAAAGCATAAAAAATGTGCATTGATTTGTTTTTTGTTTTTTTTGAAACAGGGTAATAACTGTAACTCAGAGATGTAGTGAAGACACTGCTGACTGCTGGTAATCTGATGTTGAAATTGGGTTTCATTTGTCTGTCGTTTTTCTGAGGCCTTTGCTGAGCATTGGGGTTTAGAGTTTTTGAATGTGACGATCAATCCAGTCTCTGCATCAACCTAACGCATCCATGGCAACAGCCTCTCCCATGCTGGTTACTGCCGTGAAACACGCGTGCATTCGTGGAAGTGCACAATCCTCTGTTTTCTGCCGTCATTTATATTTGAGTCTCTACTGCCGTGATATTTCATATCCAATAAGAAACCGTGTTGATCGCCGCCGTTACGCTCACGTGACTCTCGCTCAGAAGTTGAGAAATGAGGGACATGAGATGACAGTATCAACTTTTGGTTGTAAATACATTTCTCTTTATATAAGCCAACAAGGTCTACCTTTAATATAGCTTTTTCAAGTATAACCAAAATAAAGATAAAAACAGAACAAAATAACAAAAACATAAAATATGCAAAATTTAGCTAAAGCATTATAACTCATGATAAGTGATATTTTTAAGCGATAGTTTGCTTTTTAAATCCATGTTTATTACTTGATTCTGATAGTTTACCGCCTCTTAACCCGGCTTTATTTTAAGGATTTACCTTTATTCAGATTTACCTTTGCAGCGTAACAGAGCTGAGCTGTCGTGAACATATTTAGTTTACTTGATTAGTGTACCGATAACTCCTTGCTAAGTTTTTCTTTAATTGTGTTAGATGTTTGGTCGTTTGCTGGAGAAGGTTTCCAGGTTCTCTCTCTCTCTCTTACGCACACACACACACACACACACACACACACACACACACACACATTTGAAAAGCTATATATATATGAGGACATAGTTGTTCTAAATCCACCCAAACCCTAAAATGTAGAATAAACATTTATGTTATTTATGTATATGTACTTTAACAGAAGGTGGTTTTGTCCGATTTTAGCGAACAATCGCCACAAAGTGTCCTCAAACACACACACACACAGATCTCCAGCATCCGTCACAGAGTGTGTTTCATGAAGTGAAGCTGGGCTTTGAACCCTTCCTAAGGACTGACTGACTTTGTAAAGCTGATTAGTAAGCTGCTAGAGTGTCATGTTTTTCCTCGTAACTCTATGGTGAGGTCCCGTCCTCCGCAGAATAACCTTTCATCTCCTCTTGTATTGTTTCTGCAGTTAGAGTCTTTAAACTTTTCTTTTTAGAGCATTACTATTATTATTATTATTATTATTATTATTATTATTATATCAAAGCGTTTTAGGGTGTTTTCTTCTTGTATGTTGAAGCCGGCGGTGTTCCCGCTATAGCGCAGTAATCTGTTTAATCTTTCCTAAAAACTTATATAGTTTAGATTCAAACACACACACACACACACAGAGTTCCCTACGACCCCCATGCTTATAGCTTGAGCTCTATATGCTTGAAAATCACATTTTCTTGTGCTCATACAGGAATACGCCTGTTACGCATAGCTGTAGTTATAATTTTTATAGTGTATTCACAATATATAAGCAACTTTTAATGTTCTTTTGACTACTATATTCTCATTATTCTAAGGTAAGTATAGCTGGTTTGAAGTATTCTACAGGTAAGAAGCGCCCTGTTGTTATTCACAAACTCCATCTGTTGTTTTCAGCACACGATCAATGAATCCGTCGCTCGTCAGGTGTGCGTGTGCGTGTGCGTGTGCGAGACTCTGACTTCTATGTTAAATACTCTTGTTGCTATGGCACTGCCATGGTGTTACAATGCTGTTCCCATGGTAACTGCAGTGCAAGAGGATGCGGGCTGAATGAGTGAATTGTTTCACTATGGAATAAGAACTACATCCACTTTGATATGTTACTGAAATTTTTACGTCATTTACATCTCTGAAATGATTCTCAAGTGAAAACATGTACAGATTGTGTATATAGTAATGAAAGAATTCCTCCTTTTGTATGACAATATGAACACAAACCTCTATGAGACTTTAATAGTGAGCAAGTGTTTTGATGATGATGGATCAGAATTCTTTCTCATGCTGAATAAAACCAATTCAAATCAATTCTTCGGTCTGTCTGCCTGCTCAGCTCTCTCTGTGTGTGTGTGTGTGTGTGTGTGTGTGTGTGTGTGCTCTTGTTCTATGTACTGCCACGGAACCTGTGTAGCCTACAAACCACACACGGTATCCCGTAATGAAATGTTCCCAATTCTCAGCCTCGTTCTGGTATGCAGTAGTTCAAGACAAAGGATAGTGAATTTAAGCACAGACAAGAATGCGTGGCTGCTACAGTGTCGCAGTGTGCTTCCTATCTAGTGTGCAGTATGTAGTACTGACAGGGTGAACAGTGTTTTCTGTCATGCAGGGAGAAGCTGAACTACACAGGAAAAATGTAATCTATTATTCCTCACACATCTGCTTACCTCTTATTCATTCCTCACTCATGTAGGAGAAAGAGGCATATGAAATATTGATAGACACAGAGAGAGAGAGAGAGAGAGAGAGAGAGAGAGAGACAGGCAGTAGAGGGAGGGACAGGGAAGCGCTCGCAAACAATAAAAGAGCAGAGAGAGAGACACTTGGCTAATAGCAGTACAGATGATAGGAGCGCTGCTCGTTCTTGTTGACTGTGCTGCTGCCGTTTAATGAACCTCTCAACACCCCCACAGTCCCACAATCCTTTGTGAAGCTGCGGCTCACTCTTATTAACGGTCGCCTAGCAACAGAGCGGCACGCGGTGGGTGTGGGTAAGAGGATAATCATCTGAAGCTCCGCCCACTACACTGACTCACACCAGCAAACTTTCCCGAGCAATTAAACTGCAGCGCCATGCATACAAAAATAACACACCGAATTAGAGCTATATAAATAAAAGTCATTGACTGAAGACACTCTAACGATATGCTAAAAAGTCAAAGATTATAATGGTTCCTCCTCCTCAGCTCAGTTCCTGTCGTTCCTGTCGAAGAAACTCAATCTTTGTTTCCAAAGAACACTCACAGTTTCTGTTGATAACAGCATTTTCATAGCAACATCAAAAAACTACCCCCAAGTTTCTTTATATCGGACATTTCGTACACGGTGCTCAGCGTGCTTTAAAGAACAATTATTTTAAATTCTAAAATAAAATATTCATAAAGGGTTTCAAGAGATACATTAGTAAAATGTGACTCCTGTTAGCACAGCTTCCAAATCAGCGATTCCTATTGAAACAACTGGATTTCCTTTGCAAAAATTCCCCAGCAGCAGTAAATGTGGCTGTGACTATATGTACATTAATGCGTATGATTCCAAACACTCTATAAA
>NC_056701.1:8735553-8740553 GCF_018831695.1 Puntigrus tetrazona | reverse complement strand
CCCGTTCCTTCCCGTTCCTTCCCTCTTCCTTCCTTCCCTCTTCCTTCCCTCTTCCTTCCTTCCCCGTTCCTTCCCTGTTCCTTCCCTGTTCCTTCCCTCTTCCTTCCTTCCCGTTCCTTCCCTGTTCATTCCCTCTTCCTTCCCCTCTTCCTTCCTTCCCTGTTCCTTCCCTCTTCCTTCCCTCTTCCTTCCTTCCCTGTTCCTTCCCTCTTCCTTCCCTCTTCCTTCCTTCCCTGTTCCTTCCCTCTTCCTTCCCTGTTCCTTCCCTCTTCCTTCCCTGTTCCTTCCCTCTTCCTTCCCTCTTCCTTCCCTGTTCCTTCCCTGTTCCTTCCCTGTTCCTTCCCTCTTCCTTCCTTCCCTGTTCCTTCCCTCTTCCTTCCCTCTTCCTTCCCTGTTCCTTCCCTCTTCCTTCCCTCTTCCTTCCCTGTTCCTTCCCTCTTCCTTCCCTCTTCCTTCCCTGTTCCTTCCCTCTTCCTTCCCTGTTCCTTCCCTCTTCCTTCCCTCTTCCTTCCCTGTTCCTTCCCTCTTCCTTCCCTCTTCCTTCCCTGTTCCTTCCCAGCTGAATGTCCGGAGTGGAGGAGAGCAAGGACAGAAAGTGTGCTCCCTGAGGAAACCGGTTTCTCTTACGATGAGATCTTTATTGTCCACGCTGAACCCCAAGACAAAACACACGAAATGAGACCCCAATGCTTTATAAAGTATGCTTATTCAGTAACTGCCTTATTTCCTGGTTTGCTATAAGGCTTATGCTTTATTTTTTAAGATTAATCTTTTTTTCCCCATGTTTTTGGCTTTGTCAGGTGCCAGTGTTTCTCTGTAAAGATCATAGCTGGGTCTTAAGACTTAAGACTTACAAAAAACATGGTTTCATTTCCTTATTAATAAATCACACACAAGGTTTTGCTAACTTAAATAATTAGTTTATTTTCATAAAAGATAAAGACAAGAAGACGAAGAGGACACACAAGACGGCACATGAAAACTGATTTAGCTTATTAGATGTGTGCATCATATTTTGCCAAATTCTTAGATTTTAATAAATAAAATGTACACATGTAGCCAGTCTGCTGTAAAAAAGACTGACTTCATCACAGCCATCACAGAACATTCCAATCTAAGTATTCTAGCACTTACCGAAACCTGGATTAAACCAGAGGACACTGTTACTCCAGCTGCCCTCGCTGCCAACCATACTTTCACTCATTCCCCTCGCACTTCTGGGAGGGGTGGAGGTACTGGCCTGCTCATATCAAAGACTTGGAAGCACAGCCAAATACAGACCCTCAATACAAACTCCTCTTTTGAATCACACGCCATTACTGTCACCCACCCTTTTAAAATTCACCTGATTGTTCTGTATCGCCCCCCAGGGCACCTCGGTAACTTCATTAATGACTTGGATGTGCTGCTCTCTGCTTTTCCAGAGGATGGCACTCCTCTGGTACTGCTAGGTGATTTCAACATCCATGTAGATAAGAGTCTGGCCTGCGACTTCCACAGCCTATTGGCGTCTTTTGATCTCAGCCGTGTATCCACCACTGCCACGCACAAATCAGGTAATCAGTTGGACCTCATCTACACTCGAAACTGCTCTACTCATCATGCCCAGGTAACACCACTGCACACATCTGACCACTTCCTGATTACATTCAACACCACCCTAACCTCTTCCAACATAACACCAAACCCTCCTCTGGTCACTTTTCGCCGTCACTTACACACACTCTCGTCAACCTGTCTTTCCTCTGCAGTGTCACTGTCACTCCCTCCTCCTAACCGGTTCTCTTTACTAGATGTTAACACTGCTACCAATACCCTCTGCTCCACGCTAACATCCTGCCTGGACTCTTTCTGTCCTCTAACAACCAAACCTGCCCGGCCAACTCCCTCTGCCCCCTGGTTATCTGAAGTTCTCCGTGAACATCGCTCCAAACTCAGAGCTGCGGAAAGAAAATGGCGTAAAACCAAGGATCCATCGGATCTCTGTTTTTATCAGTCTCTTCTCTCCTCATTTTCTAATAATGTCTCCACTGCTAAACGTAACTATTACCAAACAAAGATTAACAACTCCTCTGACTCACGAAGCCTCTTTAAAACATTCTCTGCTCTTCTCTGCCCACCTGTCCCCCCACCATCGTCATCCTTAACCTCTGATGATTTTGCTTGTTTTTTCATTAACAAAACCACTAAGATCAGCAATCAATTTCCTGCTGCTCCTCGCCTTACGCACATCAACCCACAGCACCCCAACACATTCTCCACTTTTTCCCTCCTCTCTGAAACGGAGGTATCAAAAATCGTCCTTGCCACGAATGCCACAACCTGCCCTTTAGATCCCATCCCTACTAACATCTTTCAGGCTATCGCTCCCTCCGTCCTCCCTGCACTCACCCACATTATCAACAACTCTATCTCCACTGGTACATTTCCCTCAGCTTTTAAGGAGGCTCGTGTTGCCCCTCTCCTTAAAAAACCCACACTTGACCCTGAGCTCATTGAAAATTACAGACCTGTATCTCTCCTCCCATTCATGGCTAAGACACTAGTGTAATGATCTCATCCCTACACTGCTATTCCACTCCCAACCTGCAGGGGATGCCCTCCTTAAACCCTTTGGTTATGCTTCCCCAAAGACTCTAGATGGCACCATTGTACCTAATCCTGTTTAATACGCTCTTCATTAGCCCTGATTCCCTGCACCTGTGTTTAACCCTTTATAAGTGTGCTTGCTCTCTGCATCTATGTTCAGTCTTGAGTCTACGTACTGTGGTTGCCGGCTCGCAAGTCAAGTTTGTACCTTGTTGTACCTTTTTTGACCCCTGTGTCTATTTTCTGTTCCTTGTTTTACGGAAGCTCGGCTATCCAAATTTGTTTGTACTTTGTGACTTTAGTTTCATTAGTAAAGATATTTTTTGTTTGAAGACTCAAGTCTCCTGGCTCTTTTGCTCTTCTGCTCTTGGGTTTCAATGCCTGGAAGTTAGCTCCGTAGCTAATACCACCTGCTCAGAACACCAGAGACCAGGGTTCTAGTCCCGCCTAGGGCGACCCCTGACAACTAGAGCGTGTTGTCTTTAACCAAATCTCCTCCCATCTCTCACAAAACAATCTCCTGGACAGCAACCAATCGGTTTCAAAAGCGGCCACTCCACAGAAACTGCACTTCTATCTGTCATTGAGGCACTGAGACGGTCAAGAGCACAATCAAAATCTTCAGTGCTTATCCTGTTGGACCTGTCTGCTGCTTTTGACACTGTAAACCATAACATTCTCCTATCAACCCTCAGGCAGATGGGGGTCTCTGGAACAGCCCTTCGGTGGTTTGAGTCCTACCTCTCTGGTAGGTCTTTCAGGGTATCATGGAGGGGTGATGTCTCAGAGTCTCATCACCTCAATACTGGAGTGCCTCAGGGCTCAGTACTTGGGCCACTGCTTTTTTCCATCTACATGACATCACTGGGTTCTGTCATTCTGAAGCATGGCTTCTCTTATCACTGCTATGCTGACGACACTCAACTCCATCTCTCCTTTCAACCAGACGATCCCACTGTTTCTGCACGTATTTCTGCGTGCCTAAACGACATCTCAGTCTGGATGAAGGATCATCACCTGCAGTTAAACCTCACAAAAACAGAGCTCCTCGTTTTTTCCGCCAATCCCAACAAACAGCACAAACTATCTTTTCAGCTAGGCTCGGCTACTGTATCCTCGTCTAGGTCAGCTAGGAACCTTGGAGTGATCATTGACGACCAGCTAACTTTCACTGAGCACATTTCAAAAACTGCTCGATCTTGTAGGTTTGTGCTGTACAACATCAGGAAAATCAGACCGTACTTATCAGAACACGCTACACAGATCCTTGTCCAGGCACTAGTCCTGAGTAGACTGGATTACTGCAACGCCCTCCTTGCTGGCCTCCCAGCCTCTACAACCAGACCTCTTCAGATGGTCCAGAATGCAGCGGCTAGGGTGGTCTTCAACGAACCAAGGAGGGCCCACGTCACAGCCCTCTTCATTAGTTTACACTGGCTTCCTATAGATGCCCGCATCAAATTCAAATCCCTGATGCTGGCCTACAGGACAATCACAGGCTCCGCTCCCTCGTACTTACACTCACTAATTGAATCATATGTTCCTCCAGGTGCCTACGCTCTGCAAAGCGAAGGCGTCTTGCAGTGCCTTCACAAAAAGGTGCAAAATCACTCTTGCGCACCTTCACCTGGTCTGTTCCTCGCTGGTGGAACGATCTGCCCATTACCACTAGGGCAGCAGAGTCACTAGCAGTCTTCAAAAACCAACTCAAAACTCATCTTTTTCGTTTGCACTTGACCCAACATTGATAGCACTCTCTTCTTCTTCTTCTTCTCCTGCTCCTTCCTATCCTTTTTCTTGTCTAATAAATAAAAAATAAAAAAATAAAAAAAAGCCTTGTGTCTGCGTTAGGTAAGACAAGACCCCACTCAAGAGCACTTATGCACTACTGCCCTTTTGCTGATATTAATTTGCTTCTATATGCCTACCTCATTTGTACGTCGCTTTGGATAAAGGCGTCTGCTAAATGACTAAATGTAAATGTAAATGTAAATAAATAAAAGTACAATAATAAAACACTACGGGGCTCTTTAAATCAAATGAAATCATTACGTATATAATATAAAGTTACACAGACTTTATATACTGCACTTAAAATGACATTAAAAATGCTGCGATTAATAGGTTTAAAAAAGGTTTAATAGTTTTTTTTAACAGTATAATAGGGGATGTTTTATCCTACTTATCTTGTATTTAATTTTATTAATATTCTACTGAAGTACATCCCAGTCCCTGATCAGCTCCGTGTTAGACACACACACTTTATTCATCACAACACCTTCTTCTATCATACTAACAGCCATCGTTAAAATATTATTATCATCTGTCAGAAACTATGCACATGTCACCAAACCTTCAGGGGGAACATTTCTGGTTAAACTTAGTATTTAATAAATGCACTGGGTATCTTA
>NC_056701.1:8713053-8730553 GCF_018831695.1 Puntigrus tetrazona | reverse complement strand
GTGGACCGCTCGAGCTCCTCTCGTTCGTTTCCTGACGCGAGAAAGACAAAAGAAAAAGAAAAAAAGAAGAACGGCAGAAGAGGAACGGACTGGTGTTCGCGGAATCTCAAGGCCCGCTCGGTTCCGTGAGGCGGCTGTGCGCGGCGGGAGAGCCGCGGCTCGGTGCAGGCGGAGCGACGGAGCGCGGAACTCGAGGCCGGGGATCAGACGGGCCTGTCCGGTAAAGAAAAACACCTCGTTATCAGGCGTCTGTGATGTTTAATGTGGCGTTTCTAGCATCAGTCATCAGTGCGTGCGTGATCCGTTCACCGCGGTCGTGATTTGTCCCCTCAGAATCGTGTTTGTTTTCTATTACCGAATGCGATGTGTGTCGCGTCCTAACGCGTTTGTAAACGAGCGGATTGTGCGTCTAAATCCAGCGTTTCTGCACGAATCTTAGCCGTGCTAAAGGGCTAATGCTAACCTTCTGCTGTGATGGAGGCGGTTTGATTTCTAGATTGTTCCGAGTCTATATCATGTCGGAGCCCCATCATTATTAATAACAGATTTTGATTTCGCCTCATGAACACACACACACACACACACACACAGTGATAGTCTCACTGCAAAACCAACGTCGTTATCATCATCATCATCATCATGGTTGTTTGTTATTGTTTTTACAGCGTTTCGGTAATGCTCAGGTAATGACAGATACCTGATTACACTGTAAAGAGCATCATCATCATCATCTGTGACCACACACACGACTGTGAGCATCTCAAGTGTTTTGTTTAGTTAACGGATCGCTTTCAGGACTAGTTTGACTGGAGAAAGACAGCAGCCATAAACTCACTGCTATTGTGTGAGAGACAATAGACACGTGTCCACATGACTAATGATCCCATTAAAGTGCCTGGGACCCTCATTAAAGACTCAGCTAATTAAACACCCATACCAGAGATGGATTAAGTCTGTTTGCTCTCACCACACATCAGTCTTTGCAGATGCCCACATTAGTCTGAGTAATACAGTAACTTTGTGAAAACTTTCTTATACCCTGATATACCACACGTACTCTTTATCATTATAAGATATTTGATATCTGTGAAACATTCCAGATAACACACAGACGTCTGTTAAAGATCTCTTGATCTGGAAAACATCTGCTGTGTACAAAAATCTGACGGACATCTGTAAAATTTCAGTTCTCTGTATATTCTAAATTAGAACTAAATAAATGTCTATGTGACATCTGATAGGAAACGTCCCATTGATGCATTGCAGATGATTAGAGATGTACATGTGCTATCTAACATTAGATTACACGCTTATTCTGAGCAAACATGAAAATTCAGTCGTTGTGTTAATAATCATAATAATCTCTGATACAGTGAAAAGAATATCTGAATCTAGGTGTGTTTAATCATTTTGGTGTTGATATTACATTAAAAAAGACTGTTTTAATCTGATGGAAATCATCAAAGAAGGTTTATAAAACCCCACCATAAGTCGTCTATGAAACCCATTTAATTATTTCCAGTAATAAGTGACAGTATGTTTTTGCATTAATTCCATTTAACTTTTCCCCAAATTATGATAAATTATGTTAAATTATATATATATACCCTCATACCCACAATGTTTTTTGAGACTGTTTTCATAAATATTTAGTCATGAAAATCATTTCTAATCAGTTCAGTTAATAAAACTCTAAAAATATGAATATAAAAATAGGGCTCTGTAATATCTTATGTTTGTTTGGTAATTCTATTAAATGTATTCCAAAGTATGTTGTCTTTCAGAAATAATGTAAATAAGGCCTACTGATAGAGCTAAATACAGAGAAACTTAAACCCATACCTACCTGGCACTCAAAACAAAGCACAAATATATACATATGAATTAAATAAAAGTGCATTATATTCATTACAAACAATGTTAAGTAACAAACCTAAAAAAAACCTATACCTGAACCTCGTGGCAGACTCATTTTCATCAGAAGCATAATATTTAATATCATTACACATATAATAGTTTTTTCTCTGTTGTTGTATGCTTTAAGACTCTTGAAATGAAATAGTTGGGTAAAGTGATGTGGAACGGTCATGTTTTTAAGACTAGGAACATCTTCATAGTCTTGCAGTCTTTCAAACAACTCTTTGTCTGATCAGACGCCTTCAGTACTGCCTTGCTCTAAGTTTTGATGAATAAATGAGCATTTTATTTTTTTTTTAACTAAGGAACCAAAACTCCATGTTGGTTTCAGTTAACCTAATTAATGCAGCCGAACAATCCTTTAACGAACGTCCATAGTCTTTTAACCTGTCTTACACACAACACACAGTACTAATGCCAGCTTAAAGAGACCAGGACTACTATAGTCACACTTCCTATCTGCTGCATTAAGCAGAATGAGTTACCTTTGAATTCATGGTCAAATGCATTGTTGTATAAGAAATGCATGTTTGGAGAAACTGTGGTTTTGTAGCAGATATTTTTTTCTACAAAAATGATCCATAGAGTCTATATAATGCCAGTGCAAAAGATCTCGAAGTTGACAATTTAAAAATATGGCCTATACACACACCTATTGTTCAACATCAGAAGACATTGATTTATCACCTAGAGTTACACTGGTTTTCTGTGGTTTTTGTAGCATCTACTTTTTGGAGATCCCATACAAATGCAATACACTGACCCAGATCTTTTTTTAATCTTTGTTTGTGTTTATCTAAAGAAAGTCAGTCATACACGTCTGGGATGGCCCGGGTGTCAGTGAGGATTTTTGGGTGTAGTATCCCTTTGAAAGGATACTCGGGTGTCAGCCACTTACCCCCATGTTCTTCCAAACCCATAAAGGTTTGTTTATCTTCAGAACACAATTTATGATATTTTAGATGAAAACTGGGAGGCTTGTTCCATTAGTGCGACAAGTAATGAAAAAGAAAAATACGCCCATTTTGGAGAATATTCACTGAACACAAACTACATAGTCTGTTCTGTGTCAGCCATGCCACAGGGATGCACGGCTTTTGTTTAAATCAGTGTAAATACAAGTAGAAAAGGTTTTATCTTGAATTGTGTTCTGAAGACAAAGCTTTTATGGGTTTGGAACGATATAGGGGTAAGTGATTGACAAAATTTTCATGAATCAGAATTCATCTCAGAAAATGAGATTTAGGGTTTTTTGGCAATTTAAATGTTTGGATGTATGCTAGGGCTGGGCAATGTATTGCACAATATATTCATGTGCATCTCGTTAGTAAAGCTGGTTCTTTGTTTAGCAGTAAATCTCCAGAGCCGTAGATCACTCACAAGCTCTGTAATATCGCAGTCAGTATCGCAAATGAATCACCTGCAAAACTGAAAGCTATTGCGTAGCTTGTCAGTGATCTACGGCTCTGTATTAACTGCTGCTCCATTTGAAAACAGGTGATGGAGATTTACCGCTAATCAAAGAACCAGCTTTACTGATTACATGAATATATGATATGATATATTGCCCAGCCCTAATGTAGACTAACTACAAACAGATAGTGTTCAGATTTAGGCCTGGTTTTGACATGCATTTTTGTCAATCTGGTCACAAGTGGACAGACTTTCTAGTTAAACCCTGCTTGTCTAACGCTTCTCAGCAACACGGCCCACAATTATTACATGTTTGGTCAGTAGGAGCAGAGGTGGTTAGCAGCTTTGACCACATGCATGTCTACACTACAATAGCAACCCGATGAAAAGCATTTTCTATCACCTCTGGATGGAAGAAAGATATTAATGTAACGCTAAAGCAAAGTTCTCAATGAATAATATTTGCTGTGTTTTCCCTCTGTTTTCAGAACATCTCAAGCTTCCTGATTCCAGAGAGAAAGACGCTATCATTAAAAGTGTAACCGGATAGCATGGACTGACCACAGAAAACCCAAGGCTAGGACCAGCTACACTGAAAAACACCTTACAGTAATGGGCAAGGATTGGGCGATCAAAGAAAACAACAAACTTGCTGGACTGTATAACTAACATGGAAAAAGACAAATGTTTGGATACAGCTGGAAATAAATTGTTGGCAAAGATCTTCATGAAATCTGGCTTGAGCACGTGCCGAAAATCCATGTTACACAGGAAATATGAAAAAAAGTCATGATCTCGAAATATTGATCTTTCTCAAGCTATTTTCAGTGTCAGTGAATACATGTGCCAACTGGAGAAAGATTTTTTTATTTGTCTGTTGCAAACCTGTTACTGAACTCTTATAATTCTACTGCATGGCTGCTATCCACATCCATTCGCACAGTTACCAAATGGCAAGGAGATGTTTCACACTACAGTATCAAGATATTGACATTCTCTTAATGAAACTTAATTGAGTTGCTACTTTGGTGGAGTATTTTTACCTCTTGCCTAATAGACATTTTGTGATAACACTAAACCTTCATTCTTCATCTTTTTACAGAGCTCTTTGTGTCTAGTGCCAAACCACATAGTGGCATTTGTGACACTGTTTCTGTGAATGAATGTGCAGCTGTTGCATTTACCGTTTTCACATTGTCTTTACGTTTTAACTCGAGCAGCAAATTGAATCTCCTGGCTTTCTAAACCTCACAACATTTGCTGGGGCCTCCAATATTGCTGCTACAGATGTGAGTTTTGTGAGTTTGTAATACTAAGCATTCCAATTTGCCATTTGGATTCTTTTGATAAGAAGGGTTGCTAATAGCAGCATTTGGAAAAACTGTACACACAAAAATGCAGAACTTTCCCAACAGTCCAGTTCCTCTTCATCCGGGGTTTAGCCGGGGAGCAAGTGTTGTCGGTTCCCCGTATCAACCCCACCCTTCGGACCTTCAGATATCTCCTAGAAACTCAGAGGACTATGCGGCCATACAGCAAGCTCAACCTACCCTGCAGAGTCATGGGCAGCACCTGCACTTGCGGAGCCAACAGCATCTTCTACATGCTCCTCCTATACACGGCTATGGCTCCAGAAGAACAACTGGAGAGATGACGCAGGGAAATGCTCACAGTGTAGGAGCAGGAGGAGGGAACTCGTACCGTAAGGACAGTGTGGATTATTATTTTTCCGTGAGTGGACGAGAAAGAAGCAGAAGGGGTGGAGCAGCGTTTGGCGCTGGATTTAGATACTCAAACGTGGATGGACATCCGCCGCATCAGTACCACTTATCTGGTTCAGGATCATCCTCTGGAATGATTTCTCCCTACTCTATGGATTATGGCTCCGGCAGTGCCTCTGCGGTTGGGGGTAGTAATAGCAGTGGCCCTGGTTCGTTTTCTCCTTCCCAGCAATACAGTCTGGCTCATACTGCTTCAGTACAATCAGGTGCTCAGATGCATCAACGGCAGCATGGTCAGAAATATCAAGGATTGCACCAAGGTCAGCATCAACGGACATACCCGCTTTCTGGAAATAGGATCCCCCCTCAGTTTGGACACTACGGCCCCCTTAATGCAACCTCAGGCTCTACTGGAATGTATAACTCCCCACCGCAAAGATATGACGCGAGCAGCAGCAACACAGATGCCAAATTGAATAACTCTCCCACTCAGTCTAATCCAAATACTCATACAAGTTCATCTGCTTCAAACAGCTGTGAGAATATGGGGCAAAGCTACACATCAGCAGCATATTCACCACAATCCCAGTCCCTTCACAAACATGCTCCCCCTTCCCAGCGTCCCACCCAGCATAACACTGGAGCAGGCTATGACCTCTCCCTCAAAATGCAGCATCAAGGACACTTGCACACCAAACTGCCCCATTCCTCTGTGTCCTCCAGCCCTGCTCTGACTTCACACCCCTCTCAAGACCTCGCCAAATCACCTATGCATTCCCAAAGTCAACAGGCTCACATTCATCAGAACTTCAGTCCCATATCTAATCCCTCTCCTGCTCCGTCTGCTGTACAGTCTCCAAGCTGCAGCTCCTCTTCGTCTCCTCTAATGGGAGTTCTGAGGGAAACAGTGCTGCTAGTCATCTGCAGCAATCGTCACACCCCTCAGTTTCAAATGCTTGCAGCAGCCAAAGCCATGGACGTCTTCTACAGGCTGTTCATCAGCTGAGCCCCACTCCCAATTCAAATAGCAGCATCAGTAGTTGTGGTAGTGGCGCAGGCATTAAAGCGGCTGTTTTAAACCACGGTGCAGGGATCAGTCATGCTGCCGTGAGTCAGAACAGAATGGGACTAAGTCTTCGGGGTGGTCTAGGGGAAGATGGCTCCCTGTACCCTCATGACAAACTCTTGCAGGACCCTGGTCTAAATAGTCTCAATGCTCTGACATCTCAAGTGGAGAATCTACCTAATACAGTGCAGCACATGCTTCTAACAGACACTGTGTTGCCCCAGAAGAAGAGCAGAGATGGTGCACATCACCTTCAGATTCAGCAAGGATCTCAGTCTTTACCTATC
Organism: Puntigrus tetrazona; assembly: GCF_018831695.1. Lineage (NCBI taxonomy): Eukaryota > Metazoa > Chordata > Actinopteri > Cypriniformes > Cyprinidae > Puntigrus > Puntigrus tetrazona. The sequence goes on along the minus strand of NC_056701.1, from coordinate 8,724,149 downwards.
AACCAAAACAAATCTGGAAATTCCAACGTCAGCGGTCAGACCTCCGTGAACGAAGAGAGTTCTGAGATGCTGGAAGGAAAAGGGCATCAACAAGTAGAACATAAGAGAATTAGGCAGGCAAGTGGAACAAGCAATGAATCTGAGCCACAAAGCTACCCGTCATCACAGGGTCAGTTGCCATCAGAAGTGAGTCAACAAGTAATTGATGTCCAGGTCAACACTGGAGTCATTTTAACAGCTTCAAAACAACCGTCTCAAGCAAAGACACCAGAAACCCTGACTCCCTCCTCCTCATCACCACCATCAGTTCATCCTGCTGCAGATCTCAGCCCAAAACAACCAGTATATCCCCCTGCTGCTCCATCTCCTATTCACTCAGCACATCCAAACTGTGTAGCAGAAAAGACCTTTGTAATGATGATGAAAGTGGAACAAAGGTACAGCAGATCAAAATGATAAAAGATGAAGAATGTGAAGTTGAAAATGCAGATCCTTCCTGTGATAGGGAGAATTCAGAGAACAGACTCTCAGTCCCCCCCACAAAGGATGAAGCAGAGACAGATCCACAGCAGTTTGAAAAGCTGAGTAAAAATGTGAATGTCTCAGAGCAACATGTTGGTGGTGTTGGAGTTATTGTCTCTGCTCGATCTGAAGTGAATACTGAATCAAGCAAGCAAACGGTGCCAAATCTCCACGTTACAGTGTTTCTCATTACTCAAACAAACACAGCAATCCTGGGGACCAACGTGATGTGAAAGTTTTAAGAGAGACTAGAAATCACAATGGAGAAGGGGAGATGTGCATGGAAACATATGTGTCGCAATATGATATTTCCCCTAAACAAGAATTTGGTCAAAACTCTCAATCTCACTTGGCATCATTTAAATACAGTAATCCTGAGGTACCTTATAATGCTGCAAAAAGCAAAGGAAAGTTAGGACTAGTGAGTAGTATGGGAACAAATAGATGCCAGAATTATCATCAGCTGCAGGCCAGCTATGGGTCTATTGGTAGGAAGGATATTGGGGTTTTTGCTATGGAGGGAGGGAGGACTATCGTCTCAAGAAGTCAGGATAACAGTTCTCAGTTTCAGCAATCGTTTCCAAGTCTTTTGCAAGAAGTGCTCCAGGGTCATCACTTAGATAGACGATATGGCCGACCTGACCAAACATCTAGTGTTCAAGATACATCACAGCCCCGATATCAAACAAGACTACCATATAGTATGATCGAAAATTTGAGTTCACATGCAATGGGTTCTCAAACACTTCTAAGTGGACTTAATGTCAAATTCAGTCAAATGGCCTCTGGAAAAACACCAAATGCAAGTCAAAATCAGGGACCAGAAAATGATATTGTTTTAGGACCTCCTCATCCCTCTTGGGATTCTGAAGCACATAAGCCCAATGTGACTCATGGGATCTCTTTAGAAAAAGGCAAAACCAGTCTGTCTCCCAACCAGTCCTCCCACGTCCAGCAGTCTTTAGATCTTACAACAGGAGTTCCTTCAAAGCACATTAACTTGGCTGACTATTCTCTGCAGCACAGAAAACCATCCAGATATGGTACCTCTCCTTCCGCTGTGGAACAACTGCTTTTACAGGAAGCTGAGCCATTGGCATGCAGTGTTGGCCCTGTCAGTCATACTCAGTCTCAGACATCCTCAGGAAGGCGCTCTGTAATCTGTGATGTGTCTCCTTCTCGAAGTTAACAACACCAGAAAGAGAGAGAGGACATTCTGGGACCTCTGGACCTCAGTCATTCAGCAGCCATTTTCTTCATCTGGATCAAATGAGCAAGAAGGTTGCAAGGAAGAAATAAAAGCAAAGAAAGCACAAAACAAAGAAGATTCATCAAAGACTGAAATTGCAGGACAGAACACAGATGATTACTGCAGCACGCCACCTAGTAAGGAACCTAATAAGCTCCTTCATCCCCCTGTAGATGTTGATTCTCATATAGAAAAGACCAGCAGTGCCAAAGGCAACAGTGAAGCCACCAGCAACCTGCCATATATTTTGCAAATGTCCTCAAATCCCTTGTCCTCACCACCAAGGCACCAGTCTTTATCGCAGGCTGTTGATGGTTTCAGAGCATATGGTTTCTCTGACACCATGGATGGACCAAAAATGATCTCCCTTCCTTCAACTCATCAACCATTCCACACAGTATCAGCATATTCTAAAACCACACCATCCACTAACAAGTTACAAGTGTTTCCACAAAGTTTACCTCCTCATGAGAGACCCGACTGGACTCCAGATCGACAAAGGCTAAGAGGAATAGATAGGCACGTTCCTCAGAGACTTTTAGAACAGAAGTGTAAATCTCAAGCTTCAAGTGATATTCTGCCTAGTCAGCATCACCTATCTCGACAGCACTCTTATCCCAGTACACACTTTGACATGAAAATGTGGGACACTTATCCTGAAAGAGAGGGAGCTGGACAACCCACTACAGTCCCTCACGAGCCTGTAGGTTCTCAGCCAGTTGCAAATGCTGGCCCCAAACTTAGAGAAGAGGATGTTACAGATAAGAGTGCAGAAGACATGGCCAAATCTTTCCACTCACTAACTCCAGTTGGTGCTATTAGCCCTGCTGGGCACACTGGCAAGACTAACCAAGGGATTCAGCAGGGGCAAAGAGCAAGCAAAACTGGAACATCTGCTGAAACCAACCCTTTAATCATGAGAAGGAGAGTTAGATCTTTTATTTCTCCTATTCCAGCTAAGAGGCAGCATCAGGATGTTCCAGGTCAGCGACCAGGATCAATTTATCCTTCCCACTATCTCAGTCCCACTCTGATTCTAGACTTGTAACCAACAGTTGTTCTGTCAGTACTGATACTAATACAAAATTGCCATCTCCCAAAACCCAGCATTCTATTTCACCTCCTCAGTCCAAAGCAAAGTTTATGCCTCCAAGAAAGGGTCATGGTCTAAAACTTGAGGCAATTTGTGGAAAATTACTCCGGTGTGAAAAAATGATTTCAACAATAGTCACATGGAACCTGACTTCTCTGAGGTATCTCATTACACCTCTGATATGCCAGACACTGAGGGTGGTACATCGTTTTCAAGTGTTCCTCAAGGAGAGGAGGCATGCTTATCTTACCTTGATGATTCTCATACTTTAGATGATCTTATACCATACAGAGCAGTTGAAGATGCATTTTCCTGTGATACTCAGACCCTTAAACCAGGTGCAACAGCTTCTAGTACCAGTGGCCTCAGAAGTATGCCAAAAGACTTTGACTTTGGATTAGGTGCTGCTGGATCTTCAGGGTCATTGGGTGACAGCGATAAGGATGATTTTACTTTGTTAGGACCCCTTCCACCAGCTCCTCCATTACCTTGTCCTGTGCAGGGATCCCCTCCTCCATCTTCTTCTGCATTGTCTGACATACAGCAGTTCACAAACACGTATCAGCAGTTGGAAACCCGACGAGGTGAGCAGTCGGCTGCAAACCTGCTGAGGCAAAAACTTCAAGAGACTGGAATGGGCTTTGATGATTACCCAGGTGGGGATTACTATGGGACCACCACTGGCCATAGTCAGAGCCCTGGACACCACCTTCTGTCCAGAGCTACTCAGCACCAGATGACCTCTCTTAGGTTGAGTTCAGACTCTAAAACATCGGAAAACATTGTCCCCAAAGGTTATTTTCCATCAGGTAAGAAAAAAGGTCGCCCAGTGGGCAGTGTGAATAAGCAGAAACGTGCCCAAGCACAAATTCAGAATGCAGCAACAAGCATACCTGCAGCTTCTCTTCCCTCACCCACAGCTGAACCTCAGTCTGTCCCAATCCCAGACACTCCAAGTGAAATGCCCCAAATATCCACTCCACCCGACCAGAAACCCTGTCCATCTTTGACACCTCCTGCTCAAACCCAAGTGGTGAAAGTGGATGTAGAGAGTGAAGAGACCAGGCCAGAGTTGGATCTAAAGCCTGCAAGACATAGACAGAAAAAGACAAAAGAGGACAACGAGACTCTTGGTGAGCAGAGAAGAAGAAGAAGAGGAATGACTTCTAAAGAGAAGCTGGACACTCAGGCGAGCAGTAGGGGAAATATCAGCCCATGTGGAATATTCTCAGATGCCAGGAGTAATGTTTTTGCTCCCTACATACATGTGGAGAAGAAGATTGCAGAGATTGGGGCTGTCTGTACAATCATTAACGCAGATGATGAAAAATCAAAAGGTGGAGGCAAAGCTGGTCACTTGGTGGTTGATGGCCCATTAAATACTCCTCTGTCATCTCAGCTTGTTAGAAAAGAAAAGGAAAATGAAAGAACAAAAGAAAACTGGGTTTCAGAGCCAGTCGATTCTGCTTTGCAGTCAGGGAAGACACTTCCTACATCTGGATATGTCGTACAAGGACCTGTGATATCAGAGTCTGGGCAAGCTGGTCGCCTCTTATGCTGCCTTTGCCAGAAATGGGCCAACTACAAACATCTCGGGGATCTCTATGGTCCTTTTTACCCTGCTGAGTATGCAGCCAAGCTCCCTAAGAATCAACCTCAAGTGCGACAAACCTTGTCCCACCATGGGGCAGCTACCACAGCTTTCAGTATGACATCCATACCGGCAGAAACGACTCCCCAGGATACGAGATTACAGGAACCTCAGATTGTCAAGTCATTTACAGATAGCGATTGCACAGTAAGTCAAGCAACAAACCCAACATCCCCAGCCACTACCATTGGCACTGTTTCTTCCAGCGTGGGTGAAGAAATGCCTTTCCAGAATGCTAAGGTGAGCAGCTCCACCTTGAAGGTAATGGCTCACACCTGGGATCCGGCTGCAGAACTGACTAGCGGCTTGGGCACATCCAAAGCTCAAGAACTGGAGGGTGAAATCATATTGAAGCAGATGCACGTTGAAAGGCCCCAGCATAGAAAACTGACATCCCATCCACGCTTCAAACGAAGACATAAGTCCAGTGAAGATTTACCTCGAACTGTCCCCATCAACAGCAAAGCCTCGCTGCCCTTCCAGCCCCCGCCTCCCAGCCTGGACTCTCTAGGCCCCATGGCCCAATTGGCCCAGCTCCCACTTGTGCCTCTGGACCCCGAGGAGCTGTGGGTGCACGAGGGCTGCATCGTTTGGACCAGTGGCATATACCTGGTCAATGGAAGACTGTATGGCCTTCAGGAGGCACTAGATGGTGCTAGAGATACAGTAAGTGGAAGGCGCTGCAATTTGTTGGCTTGCTATTATGGTGTGAAAATTAGTGTGGTCAGAACTAGCACATTAAAATGTTTTTGGTTTTTTTCCAGTTTAAAACTTAAAAAATATTGAATATTTTAAGGACTCATCTATGCTTAATTTAGAATTTGTTGTTTGCTTAAGGGCACAGGCAGCTAAATATGACATGTTTTATAATGGATTTATGTGAGGTTTGTTGTAAGTAAACTTAAATTAGAAGTTTTTTTATTTTTTTTTGATAAATTGATAACTTACATCTACATTGTAAAGTTGAATGGTTAATTGTTAAAGATCAGTGGAAAAAAAAAATCTATTTTCAGACAGTTTAATTGGTACAGGGACACTTGCCTTTGGTGTTTTGTTTTTAATTTTGAAGATTGCATGTGAAATTATTGCATTATAGAAATATTTAAGAACTCTTTAATCGTGATTTAATTTCTCTAGTGAAAATGTCACTTGTCTCAACCATACAGACCCGTAATGCTTCTGTCGTTTGCACTCCTCAGAGCTGTTCTCATTGTGAGATGGTGGGCTCCACACTTGGCTGCTACAGTAAAGGCTGCACGCTGAGGTACCACTACCTGTGTGCCATGGAAGCAGGTGAGACGTGGCATCACCTTAGTCTGCACTCCTGTTTAATAAAGCAAAACCCTCATTGTGAGTGACTGACAACCAGGGCTAAATCGTTTCTTCTTCTAACCTCAATCTAGATTGTTCTCTAAATGAAGACAACTTTTCTCTGAGGTGTCCAAAGCACAAGGTAAAGAGACTTCTAATACGGAAATGGCAAGAAGGATATTTGGAAGGCATTTTTATTGTTCATGGAGCCTATATATATCATAGTTTCTGTAAGACTGTAGCACTAAAAAGGCACTGGGTGTGTAACATCGTGTCCATACTACATGGGACGCAACAAGATTTCACAGCCAATCAGAAGTGTGTGTGGGCGGGCTCTCTCTGCAAGCGCACCGCTCACGCTACGAAATAGATATGTTTATAATATAATTCATAAACATCATTAAATTTACTTACTGAATGACTGATAACATCTCTTTTGGAATACACACTCTTTGGTTCGCTGTGAGTTTTTTAAATTAAAAATTTTGCAAAAGATACCTTTTATCGCAAGTCATAGTGTGTGGTTAGGAAAGAGTCTAACAATATTCCTTAGAATATCATTATATGGCCAAAACATTTCTTTAATCAAGATGCATTTATTTTACAGGTAAAATGTCTTGTTTTTTGAAAACAAAAAGAAATGAGAAAAATGATCTCGTTTGCCTTTTGAATTAATATTATTCCATTGGCAGATATTTTTGCTTGTTTTAAGCAAAAATGTACAAAATTGATTGGTTGTGTTGTTTAGAAATGGGGATTAATATCTCAGTTGTCAAGTAAATGCATCTCAATTCAAGAACGTTTAGATATTTATACTAGAAAACAAGGCACAACTTCTAAGCACTGTTTTCTTTATTATTTAATGTTTCATCAGAGTTTATTTCTCTGTGCTGCCGTGTCTGTGTCTGGACAGAGCAGCCGAGCGGTCAAGCCTGGAGCGGCCGTGGTGTGTCTGGAGCAGTCCGAGCGTGGATGAGGACGCTCCCAGAGAGTCCCGCACAGATCGGACGCCTCTCTGAGCCCAGCTCGGATCCAGCAGAGACTGTGCGACTGAACCAAGAGCTCAAAGACTTTCTCTGAAGAACACTAACCACTCACGAGACGGAGTCCATTCATCAGCTGCTCGAGTCCACCGCTGTCATCTGTTATCTTTCTGAATGAGAGGCCGTGTATTTACACCAGTTATATGTAGTATTTTATCATAACTCGTATTATCATTATTTTAAACCTCACTATTGTTTTAATCAGTATTTTACCCTTAGACTGAGACAGAGTTCTGAGCGTTTTTCCGTACCAGGACCAGCCGCTATGGCGTCACTCGATGACATCGTGCGTCGTCGCACAGTTGCCACAGAGGCGCTGTTGTCATGGCGATGCACATATATTGCCTTCGAAGGTGTGCCTGTGTATGTGTGTGTGTGTGTGTGTGTGTGTGTGTGTGTGTGTCCTTTGATAAGTGTTCTTATTTTCCACCTCCGAGGGTTTTGTGCTGTAGACGAGGAAAGGACTTGTGTTATTTTGAGCGGGAGGAAAGCGCACAGACGGACTCGTTTTGAAGAATCTCGCAGCGCTCCAGAAGGACAGAGACAAACATTCCGGCAGCGTTCGGAGGAGAGCGCAGAACTCCATCAACAGAACAATCGCTGTCATTTTATAATAAAAAAGAAAAAGTCTTTTAAAAACAGAAACGCGGAGAACAGAATCACTGTATGAAAACATGTACTAGAAAACTGTCAATATGCTTCTGACTCATGAATACAGTTATACAACGGAGAAGCGCTGGTCATTCTCATTGCTGTCGTCTTTGGCTCTTCTTCTGCTCTGAACCGAACTCATTCTGAAAGACTCAATATCAGCTTTATCGTTACTTAGAGGTGGTCGTTTTACAGTCAACAGGGGATGTTGTTTGAACATCTGGCTGATATTTCTCTATTAGCGGGCCTTCAGAAGTAGCCTTGTGTTCTCAATAAAAACAGTAAATCAATCACTTTTATTTATATAGCGCTTTTAACAGTACAGATTGTGTGTGCAGAGACGGTCTCTGTAATCAATTTGACGATAATCACTAGAGATTAAGTGTCCCCAACTAAACACGCCAGCGGCAAGGAAACAGAACCCCATCCGTACAGGATGAAGAAAAACAACAGGAGAAACCAGACTCAGTTGAGACCAGTTCTCCTCTGACCGGACGCCCAGCACTTAACTTCCTGTTCAATTTTAAACTGTGTGTGTGTGTGTGTGTGTGTGTGTGTGTGTGTGAGTGTGTGAGTGTGTGAGTGAGTGTGTGTGAGTGTGTGTGTGTGAGTGAGTGAGTGAGTGAGTGTGTGTGAGTGAGTGTGTGTGTGTGTGGTGATCTGTCCACAGGGGTCATCTAGTTTCTGGTTTTCAATGAAGGTCATCTCTTTTTACAGTGTAGCGAGTACATCGTGTGTTACGGGGAGTGTTCCAGAGTTTAGGTGCTAGATAGGAAAAGGATCTGGCGCCCGCAGTTGATTTTGATATTCTAGGTATTATCAAATGGCCAGAGTTTTGAGAACGCAGCGGACGTGCAGGACTATAATGTGATAAGAGCTCGCTCAAGTATTGAGGAGATAAACCATTCAGGGCTTTATAGGTAATTAATAAGATTTTAAAATCTCTCTGATGTTTGATAGGGAGCCAGTGCAGTGTTGACTGAACCTGTGAGAACTGTGCTGTGTTTTCAAGCTCTACCAGTCAACAGTTCTGAACAGTAAGAGTTTTAATGCTTTTTAAATGAGTCTCTTTTGCACAATCCTCCATTTATTTAATCCAAAGTACAGCAAAAACAGCAATAATGTTCAGTATTTCTACTATTTCAAACAGCTGTTTTCTGTGTTTGTGTTAAAGTGTCTTTTCTTTCTGTGTTTTCAGCCTCATTCCTCCAGTCTTCAGAGTCACATGATCCTTCAGAAATCAGAATAATATACTGATCAACAAACATTTCAGATTTTTTTCTGTTAAAAACAGTTGAGTACATTTTTCACAATGTTTCATGGATCCAGAGATCAGCATTTATTTGAAATATTTAGTAACATTATATACTATATCATTTAAAAGCTTGGAGTCAGTATATGTTTGGAAAAGAAATGATAGACAAGTAATCTTTTTTTATTTTGATGCTTTAATCAAAAGTGATTAAGGACATTAATAATGTTTTAGATGAATAATCAGAATATAATGATTTCTGAAGGATGATGCTTAATATTACAGAAATAAATTAGATTTTAAAATATTTAAACAAAAAACTATTACTTTAAACTAATACTATTCCTTTATTTGCTGTGTTTTGAATGAAATGAATGCAGTCATGGTTATCAGAAGAGACTTTAAAAACATTCCCACAGATCCTATACATGTAGTACTGATATATTGTGGAGAATACAACAAAATGAATTAGAATTAGAAATTCCTTTTATTTTTCCAGGGATTGTGTGTGTTTTAACTGAGATTCCAGTCTGTTCTGAAACAATAAACCAAACACTATTTGAAACTTTTTTCATCAATAATCAAAGCTAGAGAGTTGATTTATTCTATATATTATGTAATGTATAATATTCTATAATTCACCCGTGCCCGTTCATCATGTATATTTCAGTTCAGATGTCGCTCGTTTCCTGTTCTTATTCAGAAACGGACTGAAACTTCATGAGACATAAACAAGTTTACTAATAAACCAGGTTTATTTCAGTTAGCCTGTCTTATTTTGAACCTAATCTCATTCTGGTGTAATCTTCAAGGACGTTTGCTGCAGCAGTGCAGGGATATGATTGCTACTGATATTGAGATATTGCACAAAATATCTTTTCAAATATATAACAATTCTAATCCAGGCTTGATGATCATAAGTGTTTCACAGCAAAAATATAAATAGTAATGTATCCAAAGGTTTTGTTTCTTTGTTTGAGCCCCTGCTCTGAGAAGTTCTCTGCACATCCTTGTTATTGTGTGTGTGTGTGTGTGTGTGTGTGTGTGTGTGTGTGTGTGTGTGTGTGTGTGAGAGAGAGAAAGAGGCGCCCTCTGCTGGAGAGATTACTCTGGACACTCCTGTCTTTCCTTCACACACACACTCACTCTCACACACACACATCAGTTGACCGCAGCTGAACATGTCAGTCTGTTAATCATAGAACAAAGTTAATAGTGCATTCTCTGATTAAACCTCTTGTTACTTCACTATTTTTCTTTATTACTGACCGTTATGGCCATAAATGTTATCACAACATTGATATATATCTGTATATAAGTATCTGTATCTGAGTACGGTATATTACAGTATTCATTTACTGTTCATTTGGAAAGAAATATGTTGCACGTGAGTTAGACCTTGATGGTAAATATAAACAGATAAGAAGAGGAAGACAACATGTGAAGTGACGGAAGTGTTCCTCTCTCTGGTGTGTGTGTGTGTGTGTGAGAGGCTTTCAGTGTGTGTGAGAAGATTCATGTGTATTGTGGGTCACTCTGCTTTAAATATGATAATATCATCCAGCTGCTGTGTGTGTGTCACTGAGCTGGAACAGATTGACAGATTAGAGTGCAGGTTAATCCTGTGTGTGTGTGTGTGTGTGAGAGAGAGACTCATTCAGTGTTTCTGAAGGTATGTGGAGTGTGGGATCATCTAACCTGTCCAGTGAATCAGTTCAGGTCATCTTTACACAGGTAGAGTCCAGGCTGTGTGTGTGTGTGTGTGTGTGTGTGTGTGCTGATGTTTCAGTGTTTTCATCTCTAAGCAGGCCGTGTCCCCAGCAGCAGCATGTCTCTGCTCTCGTCCCTGCGCTCTCCTCGGCTGTCCTTCATCCAGACTCTGCTGTCTCTGCTGCTGTCTCTGGTGTCCCTGTCCTCCTCGTACTGGTGCGTGGGCCGGCAGAAGGTTCCCAAGCCTCTGTGCTCCGCGGCTCGCCGGCTCAAGTGCACTCCGGTGCACGGCGTCTCGGATGGGTCCTTCTCCTGGGAGACCGGAGACGATCGCTTCATCTTCCCCTCCTTCCACGCCGGACTCTGGACCACCTGCGAGGAGAACATCTTCACGGACGCCTGGGGTGAGGGGTCAGGGGTCAGGGGTCATGTTTGTGCTGAGCGTTGGACTGTGAACCGTATCTTCTGTGGGACTTCTGAAACACTTAACATGAAGAACGCTGAATGCATTAAAACTGCTTCAAAAGACCAAACTCAGCAAACTGCAAGTAACATCAAACAAGCAGGTGGACTTGGAATAAGAACAGTATTTACACGTTAAGCATTTTCTATAT
>NC_056701.1:8705553-8708053 GCF_018831695.1 Puntigrus tetrazona | reverse complement strand
ATATTTTTGCAGTGCGCTGCTGGGAGGATGAGGGCTGCGTTTCCCGAAAGCATGGCAGACTGATCACAGACAGAGTTACGATCAGCTCGTGATCCTTTCAGGAAACGCAGAACAGAAGGTTAGTAGAGAACGCAAGAGAAGGACGAGCGTTAGACAGCCCAAACCAACCACTAGAGACAGACTACAGTGAAAACATGACCTTTACAACGACACGGAGTCTCTGAGATTACATTCAGCTGGATATAATGAGTAAGATATGAGGCTTTGAGCCGCTGGAGACCGACCTGAGCAGTTCTGAGATCAGAGACAGCGTGTGTGTGTGTGTGTGTGTGTGAGAGTGAGTGTGTTCTTCACGCCGTCTTCTTGCGCAGGATGAAGTAGGTGATGCAGGAGATGAAGGTGAGGCAGACGGAGATCCAGGCCAGGATGAAGGAGGCTCCGTACCAGCCCTGTTCGTTGTCTCTGTGGAAGATGTCTGTGTAGATGGAGGCCGCGATCATGATGCACAGCCCTGAGGAGCACACACACACACACACACACACTCGTGAGCGTCACACACCTAAAACATCCTCCAACAAGTAAAATTGGGAAATATTTTAACTATTAAAACTCTGTGAATGTGTTAAAATGTGATTTATTCATTCTCCAGTCTTCAGTGTCACATGATCTTCAGAAATCAGAATAATATACTGATTTACTCATCAACAAACATTTCTGATTATTATTATTATTATTATTATGTTGAAAACAGCTGAGTAGAATTTTGTCATGTTTCTTTCATTAATAGAAAGTTCAGAATCTGAAATAGAAATCTTAAAAACATACTAAACAATTCAAAACATTAGTTTCCTGTAAGAGGTAGGTTTAGGTGTAGAGCAATAGAAAATATGTTTTGTACAGTATAAAAACCATGACACCTATGGAGAGTCCCCGTAAACCACAAATACAAGTATGTGTGTGTGTGTGTGTGTGTGTGTGTGTGTGTGTGTGTTACTGTACAGGCCAGCAGCTGGAAGGCTCCGGTGAACAGGAAGCGCTTTCCTTTAGGAAGTGTGTAGAGCTGAGCGACGAACACAAACAGGCCCAGGATGCAGAAGATGCAGGCCAGCACTGAACTGGCTTGAACCGCCTGAAGATACTCTGAGAACACAGAGAAACCATCACGTGAGTACGGGTCGGTCCGGACCAGCTTTCAGTACCACGGATCACTAAATGCTTTGAGGATAGGAAAGTGTCAGCAGAAACACGGCATCAGAGAAGAAGAAGCCAACTTTTGAGAGTGAGGTCTCAGACCTGAGAGATGATTCAGATGATTAATACACGCTCTGACCTTTAGGATAGTGAGCAGGAATATCGGTGTAGTTCCAGTTTCCATTAACCAGAACCCAGCGAGACCAGATATCAGTGGACATGCTGTCGGTCATCCACCAGGCCTGCACACACACACACACACACACACACACATCAACTCTGTGTGATCATCTTCTATCTAATCCTCCACAACAAACCCTTTGATTGTTCTTTTATGTCAAAAATCATTAGGATATTAAGTAATGCTCATGCACTTCATTTGAACAACTTTAAAGGTGGTTTTCATAATATTTAGATTTTTTTGCTCCCTCAGATTCCAGATATTCTCAGATCATAACAAACCAGACATCATTGGATTATTTATTTCAAATAATATTTAAATCTTAATTAAAAAAATTACCCGTATGACTGGTTTTGTAGTTACGATGTCATACTATAATATAACTATAATAAAATATAATAATTGTAACAGTTTTGAATATATAACACAGCAGCGTTTGATGAGTTTCAGGGTATGAATATGTTTGGAGGTCAGTCGTATCGTCTAACACTTGCTCAAGATGTGTTCAGTGTTTCATTCTCTCTCAGTCTCCAAACACTGAACTAAACGTGGCCGTTCCTGCGAGTGACGCATGTTTCTAATCTGCTGGGATCCTGAGAAACTGTTTGATTAGGAGGAATAATGCATGACCCCGCCCCCAGCCCCGCCCCCAGGAGGTGATGCGTGTCACTCACGTTGTGGCTGGTGGCGGCCAGCAGCAGACAGATGCAGGCGATGTGGAGAAGGAAGATGGCAGCGAGTAAAACCAGCATGACTGACGGAGAGAAGAACACAGACTGTAGAGCCGGCTCACCGCTGGACCCACTTTAAACAATAATATATTACTATAAACCTAAACTCAATATCATTTGCCAGCCTAAGTTTTAAAAAGATTTGAGATATTTTACAGAGCAACTGTAATTTATTAATATGCAAAAAGAGCTATTTACTTTCAAGTGTTAAAAAGAAAATTTCAAAGAATGACCCTCGGTTCTGAACGTGATTTCCTTGCCGCTGGTTCCTCTGTCTTCTTTGTTGGGGACACTTAACTTCTAGAGATTATCACTGAATTGATTCCAGAGACCGTCTCTTCATTTAATAACAAACTGTTCTCTCTCTTCATTATACATCCCTGTCATTGTATTCTTC
>NC_056701.1:8692619-8697953 GCF_018831695.1 Puntigrus tetrazona | reverse complement strand
GTGTGTTCGATTGAGTGATGGTCTGTCAGAGGGTGTGGAAACGTCTGTATTCTAAAGTGTTACCCATGAATCACACACACACACACACACACACACACACACAGAAGCAAGGATTGGAGGGAAGAATGTATGTGTGTATAAAGGTATATCTCACAGAGTTTTCACAGAGCCGGCGGGAAAAGGGCTTGTCAGGACCTTCACAAACACCACACCCTTAAAAAGAGAGACACTGCAGGAATGAGACGGAGGGGCGGGGCCAGGGGCGGAGGCAGTGGCCAAGGGCTGATAGCTCACTGTAAAGATCCAGTCTCAAGCGCACATCACATCTGGAGTGTAAAGCTGCTCTCGTCCTAGCGATCTGACTTCTTTTCCTCCATGGGTAAGACCTGACATGCCACAAGCCGTCTGCTGTGGTGTGTGTGTGTGTGTGTGTGTGGGAGCTCAAAAGTGTGTGAGAGGAGGTGTTCACTCAGAGACACACTCTTCTATGATAATATGAGAAGTCCTGAAGAACACAGAGGAAAGTGTGTGTGTGAAAGAAAGAGAGGACGACAGAGGAGGAGGGACTGATTCTAACAGGGAGTGGCATTTCTGTGCAACTCTGAGACAAGTTTCAACCCATCGAAGACAAGAAAACACTGCATCCAGCTCATTGATAGCTGCTGCGCTACACACACATACTCACACATACTCACACATACTCACACACACTCACACACACACACACACACTCACACACTCACACACCTGCGCTCACACACTCACACACACACACACACTCTCACACACACACACACTCACACACACACACACACACTCACACACACACACACTCACACACACACACAGAGAGACACACTTACTCACACACTCAAAGAGTTTACACATTTATTTCTTTAACACATTTTAAAAATCGGGATCATGTCAAAGCAGCTTCTGACAACAGCCGGGAACTAAAGTAAAGTTCAGGGGTGAAGTTAAACCTCAAATCTCATGTTGGCCAGGCAGCTCTAATCAGACAATGAAGTGTTCTTCTTCAGTTTGATTCCAACTTAATCAACCTCTAAACCTGGCTACTGTGAGCTTCACTGTTTGAGCATAGACTTGAAAAGGACATTTTCCAACTAAAATCGTGATAAAACTTGAATGTTTTGAAGCACAGACTTATGATATTTATGATACAAATTATATTCCAAAGAAATTATTCCGCAGGTAAATTTATAAAAATATATAGTATAATAATTAAAACTTTAATATTGTATAGAAGTGATATATTTTACAAAATATAAAAAAGATAGAATATCAAAAGCAAAACTCTAAAAATTCTGATAGTTTTGATAAAAATGAGATTTTTGCAGTCTTCTCCATTAGGCGACTCTAAGGCCAGACCTTTCTCCAATATTAATGTAAGATCATTCAAGTCAATCATTTTATTTGTATAGTTCTTTTATCAGCACTGATTATATCAAGCACTAGACAATTATAAAGTAGAAGAGTACAATGACGAGGATGTATAATGAAGAGAGAACAGTTTGTTATTAAATGAAGAGCGGTCTCTGGAATCAATTCAATGATAATCTCCTAGAAGTTAAGTGTCCACAACAAAGAAGACAGAGGAGACAGCGACGAGGAAATCACGTTCAGAACCGAGGGTCATTCTTTGAAATTTTCTTTACAACACTTGAAAGTAAATAGCTCTTTTTGCATGATAATAAATTACAGTTGCTCTATAAAATATCTCAAATCTTTTTAAAACTTAGGCTGGCAAATGATGTTGAGTTTTAGGTTTATAGTAATCTATTATTGTTTAAAAAAAGTGGGTCCAGCGTTGAGCCGGCTCTACAGTCTGTGTTCTTCTCTCAAGTCAGTCATGCTGGTTTTACTCGCTGCCATCTTCCTTCTCCTGTCGCCTGCATCTGTCTGCTGCTGGCCCTTCTGCAACCCTGGCAGTGAGTGACAACATCACCTCCTGGGGGGCGGGGCCTGAGCAGGGTCATGCATTATTCACTCCTAATCGAAACGGTTTCTCAGGATCCCAGCAGATTAGAAACATGCGGTCACTCGCCGGGAGCAGACACGTTTAGATTCAGTGTTTGGAGACTGAGAGAGAATGAAACACTGAATACATCTTGAGCAGAGTGTTGGAAACGATACGACTGACCTCCAAACTATATTCATACCCTGAAACTCATCAAAGCGCTGCTGTATTTATGGCTTCAAAGCTGTTTTAATTATTATATTTTATTATAGTTATATTATAGTATGACATACGTAACTACAAAACCAGTCATACAGGTAATTTTTTAAATTAAGATTTAAATATTATTTGAAATAAATAATCCAATGATGTCTGGTTTGTTATGATCTGAGAATATCTGGAATCTGAGGAGCAAAAAATCTAAATATTATGAAAATCACCTTTAAAGTTATTCAAATGAAGTGCTGCATGAGCATTACACTTAACATCCTAATGATTTTTGACATAAAGAAACAATCTCAAAGGGTTTTGTTGTGGAGGATTAGATGAAAGATGATCACACAGAGTTGATGTGTGTGTGTGTGTGTGTGTGTGTGTGTGCAGGCCCTATCAGATGACAAGACAACATGTCCACTGATATCACAGTGCAGCTGGGTTCTGGTTAATGGAAACTGGAACTACACCGATATTCCTGCTCACTATCTAAAAGGTCAGAAGCGTGTGTTAATCATCTGAATCATCTCTCAGGTCTGAGACCTCACTCTCAAAAGTTGGCTTCTTCTTCTCTGATGCCGTGTTTCTGCTAACACTTTCCTATCCTCAAAGCATTTTAGTGATCCGTGGTACTGAAGCTGGTCCGGACCGACCATGCTCCACGTGATGGTTTCCTCTGTGTTCTCAGAGTATCTTCCAGGCGGTTCAAGCCAATTCAGTGCTGGCCACCATCTTCTGCATCCTGGGCCTGTTTGTGTTGATCGCTCCAGCTCTACACACTTCCTAAAGGAAGCGCTTCCTGTTCACCGGAGCCTTCCAGCTGCTGGCCCTGTACTGAGTAACACACACACACACACACACACACACACACACACACACACATGCTTTGTATTTGGGGTTTCACGGGGGCTTTCTCCATAGGTGTCATGGTTTTTATACTGTACCACAATATATTTTCTATTGCTCTACACCTAAACCTACCTCTTGCAGGAAACTAATGTTTTGAATTGTTTAATTATGTTTTAAGATTTCTATTTCAGATTCTGAACTTTCTATTAATGAAAAGAATGATGACAAAATTCTACTCAGCTGTTTTCAACATAATAATAATAATAATAATAATCAGAAATGTTTGTTGATAGGTAAATCAGTATATTATTCTGATTCCTGAAGATCATGTGACACTGAAGACTGGAGAATAGATAAATCACATTTTAACACATTCACAGAGTTTTAATAGTTAAATATTTCCCCAATTTTTGCACTTGTTGGGAGGAGGAGGAGAAGGGGTGTTTTAGGTGTGTGGCAGCTCCACGGTGTGTGTGTGTGTGTGTGTGTGTGTGTGTGTGTGTGTGTGTGCTCCTCAGGGCTGTGCATCATGATCGCGGCCTCCATCTACACAGACATCTTCCCACAGAGACAACGAACAGGGCTGATCTGGGCCTCCTTCATCACTGCGCCTGGATCTCCGTCTACCCTCACCTTCATCTCCTGCATCACCTACTTCATCCTGTGCAAGAAGGCGGCGTGAAGAACACACTCACTCTCACACACACACACACACACACACACGCTGTCTCTGATCTCAGAACTGCTCAGAGTCGGTCTCCAGCGGCTCAAAAGCCTCGCCATCTTACTCATTATATCCAGCTGAATGTAATCTCAGAGACTCCGTGTCGTTGTAAGAGTCATGTTTTCACTGTAGTCTGTCTCTAGTGGTTGGTTTGGGCAATCTAACGCTCGTCCTTCTCTTCACGTTCTCTACCAACGCCTTCTGTTCTCACGTTTCTGAAAGGATCACGAGCTGATCGTAACTCTGTCTGTGATCAGTCTGCCATGCTTTCGAGGAAGCATAGCCCTCCTCCTCCCAGCAGCGCACTGCAAAAATATCGCTTACCGTTTCAACACGAGACACTAGTTTGATTGTTAGGATGTTGCTTTTTAATGAAATCCTTCACAGTTCAGAAACCAACAAAGTGCACTGAGTTGGCAATTATCCTTTGTTTTAGTGATTGAAGTCTGTGCATAATTTAAAACACTCTGAAAGACAAAAGATTTTTTTAATATAAATGAGTGAATGAATGAATAAATAAATAAAAGACACTCATGTTGAACATTTTGACTTTATTTGAAAGAAAGCAGATTATTGATAATCAGTTCAATCCTCTGTTCTGTACTCTGCTAATTAAACTGGTGTTCAAGCGACTTTCCATGACAAGAAATGGGTACAACTCAATATATGTATACATTTAAAAAAAAAAAAAAAGAAGAAAAAAAATTGTTTCATCAACACTTTAAAAGCAATAGTTCACCCAAAAATGACAATTCTGTCATCATTTACTTACCCTGAGTCTGAACTACTTCAGGTATCATCTATTAAACTAAAAACTGAACAAGGTTTAAAAAGCTTGAATCAATTTCAAGTCATCACCATGTAAGTTTTTAGGACACAATATTAACAGGGAAAATATCAATAAACACACTCTGTTCCAAACTACACAAAACAAAGAGTGGAACTTTCCCTGAACAAAGCAGTCGTAACATCACAAGAAAAACAACCTGTTGAACCCGTTCAGATTGAGTTTGGCGTCTGAACTGAAGCCACGTGTGCTTTAATAGAGAAAAACAGTAAGACAGAACTAGAATGATCAGAGAGGACTGAACTCCTCGTCTGAACACTGAGGAGCATAAAGCTGAGCGGAGACCAGAAAGAAAGAGCCGAGAGCGAGGGAGACAGGGGGGCGGGGCTCCGGGAACAGGAGGCGGGGGTTGTACGAAGGAGAGTGGAGGGCACGGAGATGGCGACTCAGCACAGAGAGCGAGGGCAGGGCTCTGCTTGAGTGGGCGGAGCACGGGGACAGAGGGGCGGGCGGAGGCGGAGGCGCAGAGGCAGCAGTGAAAGTGCGGAGACAGAGGCGAGAGCGGAGGCTGCGGAGGAAAGGTGAAGTTCCTGCAGGGTAGAACACGCCTATTTGCTTGGGTCCCCACATCAAGATAACGTCTTGGTGTAGTTGTTGGCGTGTGGATGTGCGGCGGACGACATGCAGCAGGTGAAAGGCCACTTACGCCACGCTCAAAACACCCGCGGCAGAAAAACATCCACAGATTCAAGACTGACCTCGCGTCATATCTTCAGCTTGCCC
>NC_056701.1:8630119-8687619 GCF_018831695.1 Puntigrus tetrazona | reverse complement strand
ATCTGAACTGAAATATACATGATGAACGGGCACGGGTGAATTATAGAATATTATACATTACATAATATATAGAATAAATCAACTCTCTAGCTTTGATTATTGATGAAAAAAGTTTCAAATAGTGTTTGGTTTATTGTTTCAGAACAGACTGGAATCTCAGTTAAAACACACACAATCCCTAACACCTGGAAAAATAAAAAGGAATTTCTAATTCTAATTCATTTTGTTGTATTCTCCACAATATATCAGTACTACATGTATAGGATCTGTGGGAATGTTTTAAAGTCTCTTCTGATAACCATGACTGCATTCATTTCATTCAAAACACAGCAAATAAAGGAATAGTATTAGTTTAAAGTAATAGTTTTTGTTTAAATATTTTAAAATCTAATTTATTTCTGTAATATTAAGCATCATCCTTCAGAAATCATTATATTCTGATTATTCATCTAAAACATTATTAATGTCCTTAATCACTTTTGATTAAAGCATCAAAAAAAAAAAAAGATTACTTGTCTATCATTTCTTTTCCAAACATATACTGACTCAAGCTTTTAAATGATATAGTATATAATGTTACTAAATATTTCAAATAAATGCTGATCTCTGGATCCATGAAACATTGTGAAAAATGTACTCAACTGTTTTTAACAGAAAAAATCTGAAATGTTTGTTGATCAGTATATTATTCTGATTTCTGAAGGATCATGTGACTCTGAAGACTGGAGGAATGAGGCTGAAAACACAGAAAGAAAAGACACTTTAACACACACACAGAAAACAGCTGTTTGAAATAGTAGAAATACTGAACATTATTGCTGTTTTTGCTGTACTTTGGATTAAATAAATGGAGGATTGTGCAAAAGAGACTCATTTAAAAAGCATTAAAACTCTTACTGTTCAGAACTGTTGACTGGTAGAGCTTGAAAACACAGCACAGTTCTCACAGGTTCAGTCAACACTGCACTGGCTCCTATCAAACATCAGAGAGATTTTAAAATCTTATTAATTACCTATAAAGCCCTGAATGGTTTATCTCCTCAATACTTGAGCGAGCTCTTATCACATTATAGTCCTGCACGTCCGCTGCGTTCTCAAAACTCTGGCCATTTGATAATACCTAGAATATCAAAAATCAACTCATGGCGCCAGATCCTTTTCCTATCTAGCACCTAAACTCTGGAACACTCCCCGTAACACACGATGTACTCGCTACACTGTAAAAAGAGATGACCTTCATTGAAAACCAGAAACTAGATGACCCTGTGGACAGACAGATCACACACAGCACACACACTCACTCACCACACTCACACACACACACTCACTCACACACTCACCTCCACTCACACACACTCACTCACTCACACACACTCACTCACACACTCACTCACACACTCACTCACACACACACACACACACACACACACACACACACACACACACACACACTCAAAAATTGAACATTGAAGTTAAGTGCTGGCGTCCGGTCAGAGGAGAACTGGTCTCAACTGAGTCTGGTTTCTCCCTGGTTTTTCTTCATCCTGTACGGATGGGGTTCTGTTTCCTTGCCGCTGGCGTGTTTAGTTGGGGACACTTAATCTCTAGTGATTATCGTCAAATTGATTACAGAGACCGTCTCTGCACACACAATCTGTACTGTTAAAAGCGCTATGTAAATAAAAGTGATTGATTTACTGTTTTTATTGAGAACACAAGGCTACTTCTGAAGGCCCGCAATAGAGAAATATCAGCCAGATGTTCAAACAACATCCCCTGTTGACTGTAAAACGACCACCTCTAAGTAACGATAAAGCTGATATTGAGTCTTTCAGAATGAGTTCGGTTCAGAGCAGAAGAAGAGCCAGAGACGACAGCAATGAGAATGACCAGCGCTTCTCCGTTGTATAACTGTATTCATGAGTCAGAAGCATATTGACAGTTTTCTAGTACATGTTTTCATACAGTGATTCTGTTCTCCGCGTTTCTGTTTTTAAAAGACTTTTTTCTTTTTTTTATTATAAAATGACAGCGATTGTTCTGTTGATGGAGTTCTGCGCTCTCCTCCGAACGCTGCCGGAATGTTTGTCTCTGTCCTTCTGGAGCGCTGCGAGATTCTTCAAAACGAGTCCGTCTGTGCGCTTTCCTCCCGCTCAAAATAACACAAGTCCTTTCCTCGTCTACAGCACAAAACCCTCGGAGGTGGAAAATAAGAACACTTATCAAAGGACACACACACACACACACACACACACACACACTCACATACACAGGCACACCTTCGAAGGCAATATATGTGCATCGCCATGACAACAGCGTCTCTGTGGCAACCGTGCGACGACGACGATGTCATCGAGTGACGTCATAGCGGCTGGTCCTGGTACGGAAAAACGCTCAGAACTCTGTCTCAGTCTAAGGGTAAAATACTGATTAAAACAATAGTGAGGTTTAAAATAATGATAATACGAGTTATGATAAAATACTACATATAACTGGTGTAAATACACGGCCTCTCATTCAGAAAGATAACAGATGACAGCGGTGGACTCGAGCAGCTGATGAATGGACTCCGTCTCGTGAGTGGTTAGTGTTCTTCAGAGAAAGTCTTTGAGCTCTTGGTTCAGTCGCACAGTCTCTGCTGGATCCGAGCTGGGCTCAGAGAGGCGTCCGATCTGTGCGGGACTCTCTGGGAGCGTCCTCATCCACGCCGGACTGCTCCAGACACACCACGGCCGCTCCAGGCTTGACCGCTCGGCTGCTCTGTCCAGACACAGACACGGCAGCACAGAGAAATAAACTCTGATGAAACATTAAATAATAAAGAAAACAGTGCTTAGAAGTTGTGCCTTGTTTTCTAGTATAAATATCTAAACGTTCTTGAATTGAGATGCATTTACTTGACAACTGAGATATTAATCCCCATTTCTAAACAACACAACCAATCAATTTTGTACATTTTTGCTTAAAACAAGCAAAAATATATCTGCCAATGGAATAATATTAATTCAAAAGGCAAACGAGATCATTTTTCTCATTTCTTTTTGTTTTCAAAAAACAAGACATTTTACCTGTAAAATAAATGCATCTTGATTAAAGAAATGTTTTTGGCCATATAATGATATTCTAAGGAATATTGTTAGACTCTTTCCTAACCACACACTATGACTTGCGATAAAAGGTATCTTTGCAAAATTTTTAATTTAAAAAACTCACAGTGAACCAAAGAGTGTGTATTCCATAAAAGAGATGTTATCAGTCATTCAGTAAGTAAATTTAATGATGTTTATGAATTATATTATAAACATATCTATTTCGTAGCGTGAGCGGTGCGCTTGCAGAGAGAGCCCGCCCACACACACTTCTGATTGGCTGTGAAATCTTGTTGCGTCCCATGTAGTATGGACACGATGTTACACACCCAGTGCCTTTTTTAGTGCTACAGTCTTACAGAAACTATGATATATATAGGCTCCATGAACAATAAAAATGCCTTCCAAATATCCTTCTTGCCATTTCCGTATTAGAAGTCTCTTACCTTGTGCTTTGGACACCTCAGAGAAAAGTTGTCTTCATTTAGAGAGCAATCTAGATTGAGGTTAGAAGAAGAACGATTTAGCCCTGGTTGTCAGTCACTCACAATGAGGGTTTTGCTTTATTAAACAGGAGTGCAGACTAAGGTGATGCCACGTCTCACCTGCTTCCATGGCACACAGGTAGTGGTACCTCAGCGTGCAGCCTTTACTGTAGCAGCCAAGTGTGGAGCCCACCATCTCACAATGAGAACAGCTCTGAGGAGTGCAAAGCGACAGAAGCATTACGGGTCTGTATGGTTGAGACAAGTGACATTTTCACTAGAGAAATTAAATCACGATTAAAGAGTTCTTAAATATTTCTATAATGCAATAATTTCACATGCAATCTTCAAAATTAAAAACAAAACACCAAAGGCAAGTGTCCCTGTACCAATTAAACTGTCTGAAAATAGATTTTTTTTCCACTGATCTTTAACAATTAACCATTCAACTTTACAATGTAGATGTAAGTTATCAATTTATCAAAAAAATAAATAAAAAACTTCTAATTTAAGTTTACTTACAACAAACCTCACATAAATCCATTATAAAACATGTCATATTTAGCTGCCTGTGCCCTTAAGCAAACAACAAATTCTAAATTAAGCATAGATGAGTCCTTAAAATATTCAATATTTTTTAAGTTTTAAACTGGAAAAAAACCAAAAACATTTTAATGTGCTAGTTCTGACCACACTAATTTTCACACCATAATAGCAAGCCAACAAATTGCAGCGCCTTCCACTTACTGTATCTCTAGCACCATCTAGTGCCTCCTGAAGGCCATACAGTCTTCCATTGACCAGGTATATGCCACTGGTCCAAACGATGCAGCCCTCGTGCACCCACAGCTCCTCGGGGTCCAGAGGCACAAGTGGGAGCTGGGCCAATTGGGCCATGGGGCCTAGAGAGTCCAGGCTGGGAGGCGGGGGCTGGAAGGGCAGCGAGGCTTTGCTGTTGATGGGGACAGTTCGAGGTAAATCTTCACTGGACTTATGTCTTCGTTTGAAGCGTGGATGGGATGTCAGTTTTCTATGCTGGGGCCTTTCAACGTGCATCTGCTTCAATATGATTTCACCCTCCAGTTCTTGAGCTTTGGATGTGCCCAAGCCGCTAGTCAGTTCTGCAGCCGGATCCCAGGTGTGAGCCATTACCTTCAAGGTGGAGCTGCTCACCTTAGCATTCTGGAAAGGCATTTCTTCACCCACGCTGGAAGAAACAGTGCCAATGGTAGTGGCTGGGGATGTTGGGTTTGTTGCTTGACTTACTGTGCAATCGCTATCTGTAAATGACTTGACAATCTGAGGTTCCTGTAATCTCGTATCCTGGGGAGTCGTTTCTGCCGGTATGGATGTCATACTGAAAGCTGTGGTAGCTGCCCCATGGTGGGACAAGGTTTGTCGCACTTGAGGTTGATTCTTAGGAGCTTGGCTGCATACTCAGCAGGGTAAAAAGGACCATAGAGATCCCGAGATGTTTGTAGTTGGCCCATTTCTGGCAAAGGCAGCATAAGAGGCGACCAGCTTGCCCAGACTCTGATATCACAGGTCCTTATGCGACATATCCAGATGTAGGAAGTGTCTTCCCTGACTGCAAAGCAGAATCGACTGGCTCTGAAACCCAGTTTTCTTTTGTTCTTTCATTTTCCTTTTCTTTTCTAACAAGCTGAGATGACAGAGGAGTATTTAATGGGCCATCAACCACCAAGTGACCAGCTTTGCCTCCACCTTTTGATTTTTCATCATCTGCGTTAATGATTGTACAGACAGCCCCAATCTCTGCAATCTTCTTCTCCACATGTATGTAGGAGCAAAACATTACTCCTGGCATCTGAGAATATTCCACATGGGCTGATATTTCCCCTACTGCTCGCCTGAGTGTCCAGCTTCTCTTTAGAAGTCATTCCTCTTCTTCTTCTTCTTCTCTGCTCACCAAGAGTCTCGTTGTCCTCTTTTGTCTTTTTCTGTCTATGTCTTGCAGGCTTTAGATCCAACTCTGGCCTGGTCTCTTCACTCTCTACATCCACTTTCACCACTTGGGTTTGAGCAGGAGGTGTCAAAGATGGACAGGGTTTCTGGTCGGGTGGAGTGGATATTTGGGGCATTTCACTTGGAGTGTCTGGGATTGGGACAGACTGAGGTTCAGCTGTGGGTGAGGGAAGAGAAGCTGCAGGTATGCTTGTTGCTGCATTCTGAATTTGTGCTTGGGCACGTTTCTGCTTATTCACACTGCCCACTGGGCGACCTTTTTTCTTACCTGATGGAAAATAACCTTTGGGGACAATGTTTTCCGATGTTTTAGAGTCTGAACTCAACCTAAGAGAGGTCATCTGGTGCTGAGTAGCTCTGGACAGAAGGTGGTGTCCAGGGCTCTGACTATGGCCAGTGGTGGTCCCATAGTAATCCCCACCTGGGTAATCATCAAAGCCCATTCCAGTCTCTTGAAGTTTTTGCCTCAGCAGGTTTGCAGCCGACTGCTCACCTCGTCGGGTTTCCAACTGCTGATACGTGTTTGTGAACTGCTGTATGTCAGACAATGCAGAAGAAGATGGAGGAGGGGATCCCTGCACAGGACAAGGTAATGGAGGAGCTGGTGGAAGGGGTCCTAACAAAGTAAAATCATCCTTATCGCTGTCACCCAATGACCCTGAAGATCCAGCAGCACCTAATCCAAAGTCAAAGTCTTTTGGCATACTTCTGAGGCCACTGGTACTAGAAGCTGTTGCACCTGGTTTAAGGGTCTGAGTATCACAGGAAAATGCATCTTCAACTGCTCTGTATGGTATAAGATCATCTAAAGTATGAGAATCATCAAGGTAAGATAAGCATGCCTCCTCTCCTTGAGGAACACTTGAAAACGATGTACCACCCTCAGTGTCTGGCATATCAGAGGTGTAATGAGATACCTCAGAGAAGTCAGGTTCCATGTGACTATTGTTGAAATCATTTTTTTTCACACCCGGAGTAATTTTCCGCACAATTGCCTCAAGTTTTAGACCATGACCCTTTCTTGGAGGCATAAACTTTGCTTTGGACTGAGGAGGTGAAATAGAATGCTGGGTTTTGGGAGATGGCAATTTTGTATTAGTATCAGTACTGACAGAACAACTGTTGGTTACAAGTCTAGAATCAGAGTGGGACTGAGATAGTGGGGAAGGATAAATTGATCCTGGTCGCTGACCTGGAACATCCTGATGCTGCCTCTTAGCTGGAATAGGAGAAATAAAAGATCTAACTCTCCTTCTCATGATTAAAGGGTTGGTTTCAGCAGATGTTCCAGTTTTGCTTGCTCTTTGCCCCTGCTGAATCCCTTGGTTAGTCTTGCCAGTGTGCCCAGCAGGGCTAATAGCACCAACTGGAGTTAGTGAGTGGAAAGATTTGGCCATGTCTTCTGCACTCTTATCTGTAACATCCTCTTCTCTAAGTTTGGGGCCAGCATTTGCAACTGGCTGAGAACCTACAGGCTCGTGAGGGACTGTAGTGGGTTGTCCAGCTCCCTCTCTTTCAGGATAAGTGTCCCACATTTTCATGTCAAAGTGTGTACTGGGATAAGAGTGCTGTCGAGATAGGTGATGCTGACTAGGCAGAATATCACTTGAAGCTTGAGATTTACACTTCTGTTCTAAAAGTCTCTGAGGAACGTGCCTATCTATTCCTCTTAGCCTTTGTCGATCTGGGAGTCCAGTCGGGTCTCTCATGAGGAGGTAAACTTTGTGGAAACACTTGTAACTTGTTAGTGGATGGTGTGGTTTTAGAATATGCTGATACTGTGTGGAATGGTTGATGAGTTGAAGGAAGGAGATCATTTTTGGTCCATCCATGGTGTCAGAGAAACCATATGCTCTGAAACCATCAACAGCCTGCGATAAAGACTGGTGCCTTGGTGGTGAGGACAAGGGATTTGAGGACATTTGCAAAATATATGGCAGGTTGCTGGTGGCTTCACTGTTGCCTTTGGCACTGCTGGTCTTTTCTATATGAGAATCAACATCTACAGGGGGATGAAGGAGCTTATTAGGTTCCTTACTAGGTGGCGTGCTGCAGTAATCATCTGTGTTCTGTCCTGCAATTTCAGTCTTTGATGAATCTTCTTTGTTTTGTGCTTTCTTTGCTTTTATTTCTTCCTTGCAACCTTCTTGCTCATTTGATCCAGATGAAGAAAATGGCTGCTGAATGACTGAGGGTCCAGAGGTCCCAGAATGTCCTCTCTCTCTTTCTGGTGTTGTTCGTCGAGAAGGAGACACATCACAGATTACAGAGCGCCTTCCTGAGGATGTCTGAGACTGAGTATGACTGACAGGGCCAACACTGCATGCCAATGGCTCAGCTTCCTGTAAAAGCAGTTGTTCCACAGCGGAAGGAGAGGTACCATATCTGGATGGTTTTCTGTGCTGCAGAGAATAGTCAGCCAAGTTAATGTGCTTTGAAGGAACTCCTGTTGTAAGATCTAAAGACTGCTGGACGTGGGAGGACTGGTTGGGAGACAGACTGGTTTTGCCTTTTTCTAAAGAGATCCCATGAGTCACATTGGGCTTATGTGCTTCAGAATCCCAAGAGGGATGAGGAGGTCCTAAAACAATATCATTTTCTGGTCCCTGATTTTGACTTGCATTTGGTGTTTTTCCAGAGGCCATTTGACTGAATTTGACATTAAGTCCACTTAGAAGTGTTTGAGAACCCATTGCATGTGAACTCAAATTTTCGATCATACTATATGGTAGTCTTGTTTGATATCGGGGCTGTGATGTATCTTGAACACTAGATGTTTGGTCAGGTCGGCCATATCGTCTATCTAAGTGATGACCCTGGAGCACTTCTTGCAAAAAGACTTGGAAACGATTGCTGAAACTGAGAACTGTTATCCTGACTTCTTGAGACGATAGTCCTCCCTCCTCCATAGCAAAAACCCCAATATCCTTCCTACCAATAGACCCATAGCTGGCCTGCAGCTGATGATAATTCTGGCATCTATTTGTTCCCATACTACTCACTAGTCCTAACTTTCCTTTGCTTTTTGCAGCATTATAAGGTACCTCAGGATTACTGTATTTAAATGATGCCAAGTGAGATTGAGAGTTTTGACCAAATTCTTGTTTAGGGGAAATATCATATTGCGACACATATGTTTCCATGCACATCTCCCCTTCTCCATTGTGATTTCTAGTCTCTCTTAAAACTTTCACATCACGTTGGTCCCCAGGATTGCTGTGTTTGTTTGAGTAATGAGAAACACTGTAACGTGGAGATTTGGCACCCGTTTGCTTGCTTGATTCAGTATTCACTTCAGATCGAGCAGAGACAATAACTCCAACACCACCAACATGTTGCTCTGAGACATTCACATTTTTACTCAGCTTTTCAAACTGCTGTGGATCTGTCTCTGCTTCATCCTTTGTGGGGGGGACTGAGAGTCTGTTCTCTGAATTCTCCCTATCACAGGAAGGATCTGCATTTTCAACTTCACATTCTTCATCTTTTATCATTTTGATCTGCTGTACCTTTGTTCCACTTTCATCATCATTACAAAGGTCTTTTTCTGCTACACAGTTTGGATGTGCTGAGTGAATAGGAGATGGAGCAGCAGGGGGATATACTGGTTGTTTTGGGCTGAGATCTGCAGCAGGATGAACTGATGGTGGTGATGAGGAGGAGGAGTCAGGGTTTCTGGTGTCTTTGCTTGAGACGGTTGTTTTGAAGCTGTTAAAATGACTCCAGTGTTGACCTGGACATCAATTACTTGTTGACTCACTTCTGATGGCAACTGACCCTGTGATGACGGGTAGCTTTGTGGCTCAGATTCATTGCTTGTTCCACTTGCCTGCCTAATTCTCTTATGTTCTACTTGTTGATGCCCTTTTCCTTCCAGCATCTCAGAACTCTCTTCGTTCACGGAGGTCTGACGCTGACGTTGGAATTTCCAGATTTGTTTTGGTTGATAGGTAAAGACTGAGATCCTTGCTGAATCTGAAGGTGATGTGCACCATCTCTGCTCTTCTTCTGGGGGCAACACAGTGTCTGTTAGAAGCATGTGCTGCACTGTATTAGGTAGATTCTCCACTTGAGATGTCAGAGCATTGAGACTATTTAGACCAGGGTCCTGCAAGAGTTTGTCATGAGGGTACAGGGAGCCATCTTCCCCTAGACCACCCCGAAGACTTAGTCCCATTCTGTTCTGACTCACGGCAGCATGACTGATCCCTGCACCGTGGTTTAAAACAGCCGCTTTAATGCCTGCGCCACTACCACAACTACTGATGCTGCTATTTGAATTGGGAGTGGGGCTCAGCTGATGAACAGCCTGTAGAAGACGTCCATGGCTTTGGCTGCTGCAAGCATTTGAAACTGAGGGGTGTGACGATTGCTGCAGATGACTAGCAGCACTGTTTCCCTCAGAACTCCCCATTAGAGGAGACGAAGAGGAGCTGCAGCTTGGAGACTGTACAGCAGACGGAGCAGGAGAGGGATTAGATATGGGACTGAAGTTCTGATGAATGTGAGCCTGTTGACTTTGGGAATGCATAGGTGATTTGGCGAGGTCTTGAGAGGGGTGTGAAGTCAGAGCAGGGCTGGAGGACACAGAGGAATGGGGCAGTTTGGTGTGCAAGTGTCCTTGATGCTGCATTTTGAGGGAGAGGTCATAGCCTGCTCCAGTGTTATGCTGGGTGGGACGCTGGGAAGGGGGAGCATGTTTGTGAAGGGACTGGGATTGTGGTGAATATGCTGCTGATGTGTAGCTTTGCCCCATATTCTCACAGCTGTTTGAAGCAGATGAACTTGTATGAGTATTTGGATTAGACTGAGTGGGAGAGTTATTCAATTTGGCATCTGTGTTGCTGCTGCTCGCGTCATATCTTTGCGGTGGGGAGTTATACATTCCAGTAGAGCCTGAGGTTGCATTAAGGGGGCCGTAGTGTCCAAACTGAGGGGGGATCCTATTTCCAGAAAGCGGGTATGTCCGTTGATGCTGACCTTGGTGCAATCCTTGATATTTCTGACCATGCTGCCGTTGATGCATCTGAGCACCTGATTGTACTGAAGCAGTATGAGCCAGACTGTATTGCTGGGAAGGAGAAAAGCGAACCAGGGCCACTGCTATTACTACCCCCCAACCGCAGAGGCACTGCCGAGCCATAATCCATAGAGTAGGGAGAAATCATTCCAGAGGATGATCCTGAACCAGATAAGTGGTACTGATGCGGCGGATGTCCATCCACGTTTGAGTATCTAAATCCAGCGCCAAACGCTGCTCCACCCCTTCTGCTTCTTTCTCGTCCACTCACGGAAAAATAATAATCCACACTGTCCTTACGGGTACGAGTTCCTCCTCCTGCTCCTACACTGTGAGCATTTCCCTGCGTCATCTCTCCAGTTGTTCTTCTGGAGCCATAGCCGTGTATAGGAGGAGCATGTAGAAGATGCTGTTGGCTCCGCAAGTGCAGGTGCTGCCCATGACTCTGCAGGGTAGGTTGAGCTTGCTGTATGGCCGCATAGTCCTCTGAGTTTCTAGGAGATATCTGAAGGTCCGAAGGGTGGGGTTGATACGGGGAACCGACAACACTTGCTCCCCGGCTAAACCCCGGATGAAGAGGAACTGGACTGTTGGGAAAGTTCTGCATTTTGTGTGTACAGTTTTTCCAAATGCTGCTATTAGCAACCCTTCTTATCAAAAGAATCCAAATGGCAAATTGGAATGCTTAGTATTACAAACTCACAAAACTCACATCTGTAGCAGCAATATTGGAGGCCCCAGCAAATGTTGTGAGGTTTAGAAAGCCAGGAGATTCAATTTGCTGCTCGAGTTAAAACGTAAAGACAATGTGAAAGCGGTAAATGCAACAGCTGCACATTCATTCACAGAAACAGTGTCACAAATGCCACTATGTGGTTTTGGCACTAGACACAAAGAGCTCTGTAAAAGATGAAGAATGAAGGTTTAGTGTTATCACAAAATGTCTATTAGGCAAGAGGTAAAAATACTCCACCAAAGTAGCAACTCAATTAAGTTTCATTAAGAGAATGTCAATATCTTGATACTGTAGTGTGAAACATCTCCTTGCCATTTGGTAACTCAATGCGAATGGATGTGGATAGCAGCCATGCAGTAGAATTATAAGAGTTCAGTAACAGGTTTGCAACAGACAAATAAAAAAATCTTTCTCCAGTTGGCACATGTATTCACTGACACTGAAAATAGCTTGAGAAAGATCAATATTTCGAGATCATGACTTTTTTTCATATTTCCTGTGTAACATGGATTTTCGGCACGTGCTCAAGCCAGATTTCATGAAGATCTTTGCCAACAATTTATTTCCAGCTGTATCCAAACATTTGTCTTTTTCCATGTTAGTTATACAGTCCAGCAAGTTTGTTGTTTTCTTTGATCGCCCAATCCTTGCCCATTACTGTAAGGTGTTTTTCAGTGTAGCTGGTCCTAGCCTTGGGTTTTCTGTGGTCAGTCCATGCTATCCGGTTACACTTTTAATGATAGCGTCTTTCTCTCTCTGGAATCAGGAAGCTTGAGATGTTCTGAAAACAGAGGGAAAACACAGCAAATATTATTCATTGAGAACTTTGCTTTAGCGTTACATTAATATCTTTCTTCCATCCAGAGGTGATAGAAAATGCTTTTCATCGGGTTGCTATTGTAGTGTAGACATGCATGTGGTCAAAGCTGCTAACCACCTCTGCTCCTACTGACCAAACATGTAATAATTGTGGGCCGTGTTGCTGAGAAGCGTTAGACAAGCAGGGTTTAACTAGAAAGTCTGTCCACTTGTGACCAGATTGACAAAAATGCATGTCAAAACCAGGCCTAAATCTGAACACTATCTGTTTGTAGTTAGTCTACATTAGGGCTGGGCAATATATCATATCATATATTCATGTAATCAGTAAAGCTGGTTCTTTGATTAGCGGTAAATCTCCATCACCTGTTTTCAAATGGAGCAGCAGTTAATACAGAGCCGTAGATCACTGACAAGCTACGCAATAGCTTTCAGTTTTGCAGGTGATTCATTTGCGATACTGACTGCGATATTACAGAGCTTGTGAGTGATCTACGGCTCTGGAGATTTACTGCTAAACAAAGAACCAGCTTTACTAACGAGATGCACATGAATATATTGTGCAATACATTGCCCAGCCCTAGCATACATCCAAACATTTAAATTGCCAAAAAACCCTAAATCTCATTTTCTGAGATGAATTCTGATTCATGAAAATTTTGTCAATCACTTACCCCTATATCGTTCCAAACCCATAAAAGCTTTGTCTTCAGAACACAATTCAAGATAAAACCTTTTCTACTTGTATTTACACTGATTTAAACAAAGCCGTGCATCCCTGTGGCATGGCTGACACAGAACTGAACTATGTAGTTTGTGTTCAG
Source organism: Puntigrus tetrazona (assembly GCF_018831695.1). NCBI lineage: Eukaryota > Metazoa > Chordata > Actinopteri > Cypriniformes > Cyprinidae > Puntigrus > Puntigrus tetrazona. The sequence goes on along the minus strand of NC_056701.1, from coordinate 8,674,660 downwards.
TGAATATTCTCCAAAATGGGCGTATTTTTCTTTTTCATTACTTGTCGCACTAATGGAACAAGCCTCCCAGTTTTCATCTAAAATATCATAAATTGTGTTCTGAAGATAAACAAACCTTTATGGGTTTGGAAGAACATGGGGGTAAGTGGCTGACACCCGAGTATCCTTTCAAAGGGATACTACACCCAAAAATCCTCACTGACACCCGGGCCATCCCAGACGTGTATGACTGACTTTCTTTAGATAAACACAAACAAAGATTAAAAAAAGATCTGGGTCAGTGTATTGCATTTGTATGGGATCTCCAAAAAGTAGATGCTACAAAAACCACAGAAAACCAGCGTAACTCTAGGTGATAAATCAATGTCTTCTGATGTTGAACAATAGGTGTGTGTATAGGCCATATTTTTAAATTGTCAACTTCGAGATCTTTTGCACTGGCATTATATAGACTCTATGGATCATTTTTGTAGAAAAAAATATCTGCTACAAAACCACAGTTTCTCCAAACATGCATTTCTTATACAACAATGCATTTGACCATGAATTCAAAGGTAACGATGAAAAATAAAAATTCAAAAGAAGAATGGACAGAAAAGTCTTTGTTCATTCTGCTTAATGCAGCAGATAGGAAGTGTGACTATAGTAGTCCTGGTCTCTTTAAGCTGGCATTAGTACTGTGTGTTGTGTGTAAGACAGGTTAAAAGACTATGGACGTTCGTTAAAGGATTGTTCGGCTGCATTAATTAGGTTAACTGAAACCAACATGGAGTTTTGGTTCCTTAGTTAAAAAAAAAATAAAATGCTCATTTATTCATCAAAACTTAGAGCAAGGCAGTACTGAAGGCGTCTGATCAGACAAAGAGTTGTTTGAAAGACTGCAAGACTATGAAGATGTTCCTAGTCTTAAAAACATGACCGTTCCACATCACTTTACCCAACTATTTCATTTCAAGAGTCTTAAAGCATACAACAACAGAGAAAAAAACTATTATATGTGTAATGATATTAAATATTATGCTTCTGATGAAAATGAGTCTGCCACGAGGTTCAGGTATAGGTTTTTTTTAGGTTTGTTACTTAACATTGTTTGTAATGAATATAATGCACTTTTATTTAATTCATATGTATATATTTGTGCTTTGTTTTGAGTGCCAGGTAGGTATGGGTTTAAGTTTCTCTGTATTTAGCTCTATCAGTAGGCCTTATTTACATTATTTCTGAAAGACAACATACTTTGGAATACATTTAATAGAATTACCAAACAAACATAAGATATTACAGAGCCCTATTTTTATATTCATATTTTTAGAGTTTTATTAACTGAACTGATTAGAAATGATTTTCATGACTAAATATTTATGAAAACAGTCTCAAAAAACATTGTGGGTATGAGGGTATATATATATAATTTAACATAATTTATCATAATTTGGGGAAAAGTTAAATGGAATTAATGCAAAAACATACTGTCACTTATTACTGGAAATAATTAAATGGGTTTCATAGACGACTTATGGTGGGGTTTTTATAAACCTTCTTTGATGATTTCCATCAGATTAAAACTGTCTTTTTTTAATGTAATATCAACACCAAAATGATTAAACACACCTAGATTCAGATATTCTTTTCACTGTATCAGAGATTATTATGATTATTAACACAACGACTGAATTTTCATGTTTGCTCAGAATAAGCGTGTAATCTAATGTTAGATAGCACATGTACATCTCTAATCATCTGCAATGCATCAATGGGACGTTTCCTATCAGATGTCACATAGACATTTATTTAGTTCTAATTTAGAATATACAGAGAACTGAAATTTTACAGATGTCCGTCAGATTTTTGTACACAGCAGATGTTTTCCAGATCAAGAGATCTTTAACAGACGTCTGTGTGTTATCTGGAATGTTTCACAGATATCAAATATCTTATAATGATAAAGAGTACGTGTGGTATATCAGGGTATAAGAAAGTTTTCACAAAGTTACTGTATTACTCAGACTAATGTGGGCATCTGCAAAGACTGATGTGTGGTGAGAGCAAACAGACTTAATCCATCTCTGGTATGGGTGTTTAATTAGCTGAGTCTTTAATGAGGGTCCCAGGCACTTTAATGGGATCATTAGTCATGTGGACACGTGTCTATTGTCTCTCACACAATAGCAGTGAGTTTATGGCTGCTGTCTTTCTCCAGTCAAACTAGTCCTGAAAGCGATCCGTTAACTAAACAAAACACTTGAGATGCTCACAGTCGTGTGTGTGGTCACAGATGATGATGATGATGCTCTTCACAGTGTAATCAGGTATCTGTCATTACCTGAGCATTACCGAAACGCTGTAAAAACAATAACAAACAACCATGATGATGATGATGATGATAACGACGTTGGTTTTGCAGTGAGACTATCACTGTGTGTGTGTGTGTGTGTGTGTGTGTTCATGAGGCGAAATCAAAATCTGTTATTAATAATGATGGGGCTCCGACATGATATAGACTCGGAACAATCTAGAAATCAAACCGCCTCCATCACAGCAGAAGGTTAGCATTAGCCCTTTAGCACGGCTAAGATTCGTGCAGAAACGCTGGATTTAGACGCACAATCCGCTCGTTTACAAACGCGTTAGGACGCGACACACATCGCATTCGGTAATAGAAAACAAACACGATTCTGGGGACAAATCACGACCGCGGTGAACGGATCACGCACGCACTGATGACTGATGCTAGAAACGCCACATTAAACATCACAGACGCCTGATAACGAGGTGTTTTTCTTTACCGGACAGGCCCGTCTGATCCCCGGCCTCGAGTTCCGCGCTCCGTCGCTCCGCCTGCACCGAGCCGCGGCTCTCCCGCCGCGCACAGCCGCCTCACGGAACCGAGCGGGCCTTGAGATTCCGCGAACACCAGTCCGTTCCTCTTCTGCCGTTCTTCTTTTTTTCTTTTTCTTTTGTCTTTCTCGCGTCAGGAAACGAACGAGAGGAGCTCGAGCAGTCCACGCGCTCCCGCCCCCCTCACGCGCGCGCCGCATCCATCACGCACACGCGTCTGACGCGACGCTGCACGCTGCACACTACACACTGCACACTAACGGCCGCTGCGAAAACGGTAAAAACCGCGCTGAGGAGATCGCTGTGACCGTGCGTTTGGGTTTAGGGTCTGCACGAGACTGTAAAGCAGCATTTGCGCTCATATATCTCCCAAACACACTTGCTGGCGTAGTGTGCTTGGACTAGTGTGCTCGTAGATGCTAGCCGATCAACTCATCGAAGGCGTATCTGGTGGGCTGCTCTGATTGGCTGGTGAGCACGGCGACCGGTCGGATGGGTCGGTACCGGTCGCGCCGATCGCTCGATCGGTTCCGCTTAATTTCCTAACAGCTGGGGTCACACGACGCTCCCAGCCCCCCGCTCCTCAGTAATAACCCCGCGCTCCGCTCCGCTCCTGTAGAGATGCAGGCTATTTCCATCACGGTTGCCATAGCAACTGCATCGTAAGCGACCTCAGAGCGCATCATTTACAGGCACACATTTACAGACATCCGTGAGCCGAACACGAATAAATATCAATCAGTCTGTCTGATGCTCCGGCTCTTTCTGCTTTCAGCAACAAAACATCAAGCCTTTGATTCTCAGTAAAGCAATGTTCCTTCACATGATGAGAATTCACTGCTGATTTCTGTACTCTGGTCTGAATGTGCGGCAAAAATGAGCATTAACCAATGAACGATGGACATGACAAACATGTGACTTATTTTGGCCACACCCAGTAGTGTAATAAGGAATAATTAATCTAAAAACGCACTCACCCAGAGGTCACCCAAGATTAGGAGGAGTGTGTTTCTTCATCAGTGTCTCAGCAATGCATGTGAATGGGTGCCGTCAGAAAAAGAGTCCAAACAGCTGATAAAAACATCACAATAATCCACAGCACTCCGGCCCATCAGTTAAAGTCTGAAGAACGACAGAAGATGAAACTGTGTTCGTTGTCACGGTAACATCACAGCAGAACATGAGGAAATAACATCAAGTGCTTTCTGAATGACGACGTAATGACACACACTCCGGTGTCCACTAACTAGGGCAGGATACACGAGTCATTACAGCCTTACGCTAAATTCAGTCCCTTATTCTTCTTTTTACTTGTTATATGGCAGAAACATAAATATTTTAAAAATATTATGCAAATATGCAACAATTACAATTTTAAGCAGTGTATCGGTTGTTAGTTAATATACTACAAGAAAACAAAAAAACATCATTATTGTAAATATTGAATATTGAAGCCTATACCTTTTTATCATTTGTTTTCCCTTTTCAAAAGATGAAAAAAAGTTACCAAATTAATCCTAAAGTAGTTGCTAGGTGCTTTCTGGAAGACGTTGCTAGGGTAATCTGATCAGTCTAACCCTAACAAGTGTGCTCTGCTGCAGTTACTGCTTCCACCACAAGAGAGCACACACACACACACACACACACACACACACACACACACACAGAGACACACACAGACACACAGAGACACACACACACAGAGACACACACACACACAGATACACACACACACACAGATACACACAGACACACAGAGACACACACACACAGAGAGACACACACACACAGAGACACACACACACACACACACACTCACACACACACACTCTGTCACACACACACACACACACTCTGTCACACACTCACACACACACACTCTGTCACACACACACACTCTGTCACACACACACACACACACTCTGTCACACACACACACACACACACACACACACACACACACACACACACACACACACACACTCTGTCACACACACACACACACACACACACACACACACACTCTGTCACACACACACACACACACACACACACACACACACACTCTGTCACACACACACACACACTCTGTCACACACACACACACACACACAGACACACACACACACACAGACACACACACTCACACACACACACACACACTCTGTCACACACACACACACACACACACACACTCTGTCACACACACACACACACACAGAGACACACACACACACACACACTCTCACACACACACACAGACACACACACACAGACACTCACACTCACACACACACACACACACACTGTCACACACACACACACACTCTGTCACACACACACACACACACACACAGACACACACACTCACACACACACACACACAAAGTTACAGGAGGATTCTGATCGTGATGATGGACGTTCACCAGAAACTGTACTCTGTTCAGATCGAGTCTTCAGGTGTTAAAGAGTCATTGTATAACTTAAAAGAAATCAACTCTCCTACAGATTAACAGAACAGACTTCTTCTCCGATGAAGACACGTGAGTCTTTTATCAGAGAAATGTTGGAATGGGTTCATTGTATATCTCCGCCATCTTGGATGTATAGATACTTCTGGATGTATATAAACCATATATTACTACACTGACCTCAACTGAGTCTGGTTTCTCCCCAGGTTTTTCTTCTTCATTCTGTATGGATGGGGTTCTGGTTCCTCTGTCTTCTTTGTTGGGGACACTTAACTTCTAGTGATTATCATTGAATTGATTCCAGAGACCGTCTCTTCATTTAATAACAAACTGTTCTCTCTCTTCATTATACATCCCTGTCATTGTATTCTTCTACTTTATTCTGTTCAGTGCTTTGATGAAACCTGTGTTGATAAAAGAGCTATAGAAATAAAAATGATTGATTGATTGATTGTTAAAGTCATTGATTGATTGTTAAAGTCATTGATTGATTGTTACACACAGCTGCACGTTTCTTCTTACTAATTATGTAAATGTACAAATGACTCATTTTCTGAAAAACTTTGTATTACATGATTTATAATTATTATTATTTTTATATGAAACATGCTCTTTACCTTGTGAGACATTGATCTTCTTAAATATCCATTTCGTTTTGAACGTGCATTAATTTTCACATATTTTACACAATTAACTTTACATCAAACATTTTTTTAAATTAAAAAAAGGCTGTAAAAGGATACGACTAATACATGACTAATTTTGTTTATCTGAAAATTAATGCATTGATTAGAGACATAATTATTTATGCAACAGATCTTTCACAAAACAGATGAATATAATAAAAAACACACAAGTAAATGTAAACACCAATATTTTATTTAACACCAACCTACCGCAATTACATTGTTAAACTATTACTACTATTAACAGTTGAGTGGTGTTTGAACGAAGAGATCCTCAGGGACTGACTAACCACCGACGCTGAAAGAGAAGAATAGAGTTTAGTGTAGAACTAGAGGCCGGTCTCTGGCAGAGATGGATGAATTCTTTCGTTCGGAGAGACAAGCTTCCTGATGGGAAGAGACCTCTTTCTTCTAATCTTTAGACTGCAGAGAACAGAAAAGGTGCCTTAGATGCAGGTTTGTGAGGACATCTAAAGACAGGCCGGTCTCCTGAGATCCTCGGACCGCGGCACAGATTCTTAGGCTAGGATCTTTTCATATTTTTGTGAATGAAAGTGTTTTCCTACATCCCGTCAATGTGCCGTTTTATCACTGTCCCCAAGAAAGCTCTTTTAAAAAATAGCCACTAAACTCAGATAACGTGAACCAGAATAAAAGTGAAGCATTGTGGGTGTATTTTCTCAGGGGCAGAGGTCTTAGGTGGGATTCAGCTGATCATCTTCAGAAGGTACAGTAAAGTGTGCCTCAGCGGTCTTATAGGGAAAAGTACTAAATGACTAATCGTGGGACTACAGAAGAAAGGCAAAGAGAACTTGAGAAGTTTTCTGCTCAACGCCGGATCCGTTCTGTTGTGTTGTTTCTCTCCGTTCAAGAAGGAGTCAACGGCGATTGATATAAAATCCAGAATAATGACGTTTGCAGACAGTTCAGAGTTGCTAAGGACTTCGTAACAGGAGAGAGATGTTAGGATTACTACTATTACTATTTAAAATGTAACAAGTCGTGTAACTTCTCAATGACTTTATTAAAGTCGTGTAACTTTAGGGATTAAAACTCAACACTTCCTGTCAGACTTTCAAAATCCTTCATTACTTGAATTAAAAATTGTAACAAGTGACAATGTTTCATGTAATCTTTATTTAGCAAAAACAACTGGCTACGTTATCCTACTTATTATATACAAAATGAATGACTAGACAAAAATACTGATCTGAGTAGTATTTGATCAAAGCTTTCATGAAGAAATCAGTTTGTAGCGAGCAGGAAGTTCAGACTCGAGCGATACTTGGGGCAGACATGCTGCTTGTCTTACACAACTTTTCACTGCGTCAATAACGTCCTGTACTCGTGTGTTAGTGATCTTATAATCAGCAGCGGTGTGTGAAAGCAGAGAGTATCAGGAGGAGAGAGGACTGAGAGACTTGTGTCTCAGTGGGACACCAGCTTAAATAACACTGTTTTAATATTCTTATTGTCCTCGGCCAATTGCTAATAAAAACAAGTTTGATTGTTAATTTATATATTATTTTCATTATAATATATCCATCCTGTCCCTTTAAAGATCTCCATCCTCGTCTTCAAACCCTACACTTACTGTAATATCTACACGTATATCTCCTCTTTTTCATCATATTGTGTTTGTAGCAGCATCTTGTCAAACCAGCATGTCCACCCTGTCATAGTACAATAACTTAAAACTATTTCAGCAATTCAAGTATATATTTAAAGCAATACAACGAACCACTTTGCCCACTTAAGATACCCAGTGCATTTATTAAATACTAAGTTTAACCAGAAATGTTCCCCCTGAAGGTTTGGTGACATGTGCATAGTTTCTGACAGATGATAATAATATTTTAACGATGGCTGTTAGTATGATAGAAGAAGTTGTTGTGATGAATAAAGTGTGTCTGTCTAACACGGAGCTGATCAGGGACTGGGATGTACTTCAGTAGAATATTAATAAAATTAAATACAAGATAAGTAGGATAAAACATCCCCTATTATACTGTTAAAAAAAAAACTATTAAACCTTTTTTAAACCTATTAATGTGAACAGGGAAGGAACAGGGAAGGAAGAGGAAGGAACAGGGGAAGGAACAGGGAAGGAAGAGGGAAGGAAGAGGGAAGAGAGGAAGGAACAGGAAGGAACAGGGAAGGAAGAGGGAAGGAACAGGGAAGGAACAGGGAAGGAACAGGGAAGGAACAGGGAAGGAACAGGGAAGGAAGGGAAGAGGGAAGGAACAGGGAAGGAACAGGGAAGGAAGAGGGGAAGGAAGAGGGAAGGAAGAGGGAAGGAAGGAAGAGGGAAGGAACAGGGGAAGGAAAGAGGAAGGAACAGGGAAGGAACAGGGGAAGGAAGAGAAGGAAGGAACGAGGAAGGAACAGGGAAGGAACAGGGAAGGAAGAGGGAAGGAACAGGGAAGGAACAGGAAGGAACAGGGAAGGAACAGGGAAGGAACAGGAAGGAACAGGGAAGGAAGAGGGAAGGAAAGAGGAAGGAAGGAAGAGGGAAGGAAGAGGAAGGAAGAGGGAAGGGAAGGAAGAGGAAGGAACAGGAAGGAACAGGAAGGAAGAGGGAAGGAAAGGAAGGAACAGGGAAGGAAACAGGGAAGGAACAAGGGAAGGAACAGGGAAGGAACAGGGAAGAGGAACAGGAAGGAACAGGGAAGGAACAGGGAAGGAACAGGAAAGGAACAGGGAAGGAACAGGAAGGAACAGGGAAGGAAGGAGGAAGAGGGAAGAGAGGGAAGGAAGGAGAGGAAGGAACAGGGAAGGAAAGAGGAAGGAAGAGGGAAGGAACAGGAAGGAAAGGGAAGGAACAGGAAGGAACAGGAAGGAACAGGGGAAGGAACAGTAGGGAAGGAAGAGGAAGGAACAGGGAAGGGAAGAGGAAGGAACAGGGACAGGAAGGAACAGGGAAGGAACAGGGAGGGAAGGAAGAGGGAAGGAACAGGGGAAGGAAAGGAAGGAAAAGGAAGGAAGAGGGAAGGAAGGGAAGAGGAAGGAACTAGGGAAGGAAGAGGAGGAAGGAAGGAAGAGGGAAGGAACAGGGAAGGAACAGAATCCCAGTATCCTAGAAGCCTCAGCATTCACCCCACATCTCATGTCTCACGTCTCACGTCTCAAACCTTACCTTTTTCCCTTTCTTTCATGGACGGGGTTTTGATTCCTGGCCCATGTTTCCTCTGGCTTGGGGACACTTAACTTCTGATGATCATCACTGATTTGATTTCTGTCACGATCTTCTTGTAGAGAAGGAGCGCTCAACGAGAATATAACATAATTAGTCTTTTAATCTTCCACACAAGAAATAAACGATATCGTTGCAGGCAGCATTAAAGACACGATCGGACGAACAGGGAATAAATACACAGAGTATATGAATGAGAGCCAGCTGAAGAGCATGATATCATTAAGAGAAACGAGGAGCAGGGAAACTAGAGTCCAGAGAAGAGACACACACCACCTTCACTTTCAGAAAGACAGTCAATCATTTATTATACATTACTCTTCTGTTTGATTCTGTGCTTTAATAAGAATCTGTGCTGTTAAAAGCACTATAGAAATAAAAAGTATTGATTGATTTTATATTTTATATACAATATTACACTTCTAGTGATTATCATTAAATTGATTCCAGAGACCGTCTCTTCATTTAATAACAAACTGTTCAATCTCTTCATTATACATCCCTGTCATTGTATTTAAAAAAAAATGAAAATGATTGATTGATTGAAGACAATGCAGAAAAAGGTCTATAATGAGATATTATGGATTCTGAAGAAATGTTCGAGTGGTTAATAGCAGGGATTGAATCTGTATATTATAAGTTATAAAATAATTTATAGGATGTCTGTGAAGTGTGGTGCCTTTAATGAAGTGATATGTTACATGATGAAGAAGAAAATCTTTGAATATTTATGGTCATATTGTACAGAAATAGTGAGTAAAGGTACTGTTAAACCTCTCTCTCTCTCTCTGTCTCTCTCTCTCTCTCTCTCTCTCTCTCTCTCTCTCTGTCTCTCTCTCTCTCTCTCTCTCTCTCTCTCTCTCTCTCTCTGTCTCTCTCTCTCTCTCTCTCTCTCTCTCTCTGTCTCTCTCTCTCTCTCTCTCTCTCTCTCTCTGTCTCTCTCTCTCTCTGTCTCTCTCTCTGTCTCTCTCTCTCTCTCTCTCTCTCTCTCTCTCTCTCTCTCTCTCTCTCTCTCTCTCTCTCTCTCTCTCTCTCTCTCTCTCTCTCTCTCTCTCTCTCTCTCTGTCTCTCTCTCTCTCTCTCTCTCTCTCTCTCTCTCTCTCTCTCTCTCTCTCTCTCTCTCTCTCTCTCTCTCTCTCTCTCTCTCTGTCTCTGTCTCTCTCTCTCTCTCTCTCTCTCTCTCTCTCTCTCTGTCTCTCTCTCTCTCTCTCTCTCTCTCTCTCTCTCTCTCTCTCTCTCTCTCTCTCTCTCTCTCTCTCTCTCTCTCTCTCTCTCTCTCTGTCTCTGTCTCTCTCTCTCTCTCTCTCTCTCTCTCTCTCTCTCTCTGTCTCTCTCTCTCTCTCTCTCTCTCTGTCTCTCTCTCTCTGTCTCTCTCTCTCTGTCTCTCTCTCTCTGTCTCTCTCTCTCTCTCTCTCTCTCTCTCTCTCTCTCTCTCTCTCTCTCTCTCTCTCTCTCTCTCTCTGTCTCTCTGTCTCTCTCTCTCTCTCTCTCTGTCTCTCTCTCTCTCTCTCTCTCTCTCTCTCTCTGTCTCTCTCTCTCTGTCTCTCTCTCTCTCTCTCTCTCTCTCTCTCTCTCTCTCTCTCTCTCTCTCTCTCTCTCTCTCTCTCTCTCTCTCTCTCTCTCTCTCTCTCTCTCTCTCTCTCTCTCTCTCTCTCTCTCTCTGTCTCTCTGTCTCTCTCTCTCTGTCTGTCTCTCTCTCTCTCTCTCTCTCTCTCTCTCTCTCTCTCTCTCTCTCTCTCTCTCTCTCTCTCTCTCTCTCTCATTTCAAATTCAAATGATCTTTATTGGCATGAGTATTGCCGAAGCATTGTCTATTAAATGAATAAGGAACACATGATTATAAAAAACCAAGAATAGATCTGTAAATAATTACATTTATACTTTCTCTCTTCTCTCTTTCTCACTCTTTCTTCGTCAACACACACACACACACACACACACACACACACACACACACACACAGTGCAGTTCTCTGGTCGTCCTGTGGAGGTCAGTGTCGTACAGCTCTTGGTGGGGTGTCACACTCGTTGCCTAGCGACAGCGTTGCTGACCAGAGGGCAGGGGCACAGAGCGGAGGCTGAGAGCGTTTCACAGGTTCATCTGGTGTCTTCTGAAGCTCACAGAGACACGCCATCGCGAGCTGCGGAGATGCCGCGGCCTGTTGCCATGGCAACCACTCACTCCAGGCCTCCATCAGCATCCTCATTCACTCATTTACATCTGGAGATGAATTACTGCGTGCACTGAGTGGACACTCGGCTCCAAACACATCTGATCTCAAACACGGTTATTATATAATACTGCTGCAGTCGGCAGGTTTAAAGAGTGTTTGGAATCATACGCATTAATGTACATATAGTCACAGCCACATTTACTGCTGCTGGGGAATTTTTGCAAAGGAAATCCAGTTGTTTCAATAGGAATCGCTGATTTGGAAGCTGTGCTAACAGGAGTCACATTTTACTAATGTATCTCTTGAAACCCTTTATGAATATTTTATTTTAGAATTTAAAATAATTGTTCTTTAAAGCACGCTGAGCACCGTGTACAAAATGTCCGATATAAAGAAACTTGGGGGTAGTTTTTTGATGTTGCTATAAGAAATGCTGTTATCAACAGAAACTGTGAGTGTTCTTTGGAAACAAAGATTGAGTTTCTTCGACAGGAACGAGGAGGAGGAACCATTATAATCTTTGACTTTTTAGCATATCGTTAGAGTGTCTTCAGTCAATGACTTTTATTTATATAGCTCTAATTCGGTGTGTTATTTTTGTATGCATGGCGCTGCAGTTTAATTGCTCGGGAAAGTTTGCTGGTGTGAGTCAGTGTAGTGGGCGGAGCTTCAGATGATTATCCTCTTACCCACACCCACCGCGTGCCGCTCTGTTGCTAGGCGACCGTTAATAAGAGTGAGCCGCAGCTTCACAAAGGATTGTGGGACTGTGGGGGTGTTGAGAGGTTCATTAAACGGCAGCAGCACAGTCAACAAGAACGAGCAGCGCTCCTATCATCTGTACTGCTATTAGCCAAGTGTCTCTCTCTCTGCTCTTTTATTGTTTGCAGCGCTTCCTGTCCCTCCCTCTACTGCCTGTCTCTCTCTCTCTCTCTCTCTCTCTCTCTCTCTCTCTCTCTGTGTCTATCAATATTTCATATGCCTCTTTCTCCTACATGAGTGAGGAATGAATAAGAGGTAAGCAGATGTGTGAGGAATAATAGATTACATTTTTCCTGTGTAGTTCAGCTTCTCCCTGCATGACAGAAAACACTGTTCACCCTGTCAGTACTACATACTGCACACTAGATAGGAAGCACACTGCGACACTGTAGCAGCCACGCGTTCTTGTCTGTGCTTAAATTCACTATCCTTTGTCTTGAACTACTGCATACCAGAACGAGGCTGAGAATTGGGAACATTTCATTACGGGATACCGTGTGTGGTTTGTAGGCTACACAGGTTCCGTGGCAGTACATAGAACAAGAGCACACACACACACACACACACACACACACACACACACACACACAGAGAGAGCTGAGCAGGCAGACAGACCGAAGAATTGATTTGAATTGGTTTTATTCAGCATGAGAAAGAATTCTGATCCATCATCATCAAAACACTTGCTCACTATTAAAGTCTCATAGAGGTTTGTGTTCATATTGTCATACAAAAGGAGGAATTCTTTCATTACTATATACACAATCTGTACATGTTTTCACTTGAGAATCATTTCAGAGATGTAAATGACGTAAAAATTTCAGTAACATATCAAAGTGGATGTAGTTCTTATTCCATAGTGAAACAATTCACTCATTCAGCCCGCATCCTCTTGCACTGCAGTTACCATGGGAACAGCATTGTAACACCATGGCAGTGCCATAGCAACAAGAGTATTTAACATAGAAGTCAGAGTCTCGCACACGCACACGCACACCTGACGAGCGACGGATTCATTGATCGTGTGCTGAAAACAACAGATGGAGTTTGTGAATAACAACAGGGCGCTTCTTACCTGTAGAATACTTCAAACCAGCTATACTTACCTTAGAATAATGAGAATATAGTAGTCAAAAGAACATTAAAAGTTGCTTATATATTGTGAATACACTATAAAAATTATAACTACAGCTATGCGTAACAGGCGTATTCCTGTATGAGCACAAGAAAATGTGATTTTCAAGCATATAGAGCTCAAGCTATAAGCATGGGGGTCGTAGGGAACTCTGTGTGTGTGTGTGTGTGTTTGAATCTAAACTATATAAGTTTTTAGGAAAGATTAAACAGATTACTGCGCTATAGCGGGAACACCATGGCTTCAACATACAAGAAGAAAACACCTAAAACGCTTTGATATAATAATAATAATAATAATAATAATAATAGTAGTGCTCTAAAAAGAAAAGTTTAAAGACTCTAACTGCAGAAACAATACAAGAGGAGATGAAAGGTTATTCTATGGAGGACGGGACCTCACCATAGAGTTACGAGGAAAAACATGACACTCTAGCAGCTTACTAATCAGCTTTACAAAGTCAGTCAGTCCTTAGGAAGGGTTCAAAGCCCAGCTTCACTTCATGAAACACACTCTGTGACGGATGCTGGAGATCTGTGTGTGTGTGTGTTTGAGGACACTTTGTGGCGATTGTTCGCTAAAATCGGACAAAACCACCTTCTGTTAAAGTACATATACATAAATAACATAAATGTTTATTCTACATTTTAGGGTTTGGGTGGATTTAGAACAACTATGTCCTCATATATATATAGCTTTTCAAATGTGTGTGTGTGTGTGTGTGTGTGTGTGTGTGTGTGTGTGTAAGAGAGAGAGAGAACCTGGAAACCTTCTCCAGCAAACGACCAAACATCTAACACAATTAAAGAAAAACTTAGCAAGGAGTTATCGGTACACTAATCAAGTAAACTAAATATGTTCACGACAGCTCAGCTCTGTTCGCTGCAAAGGTAAATCTGAATAAAGGTAAATCCTTAAAATAAAGCCGGGTTAAGAGGCGGTAAACTATCAGAATCAAGTAATAAACATGGATTTAAAAAGCAAACTATCGCTTAAAAATATCACTTATCATGAGTTATAATGCTTTAGCTAAATTTTGCATATTTTATGTTTTTGTTATTTTGTTCTGTTTTTATCTTTATTTTGGTTATACTTGAAAAAGCTATATTAAAGGTAGACCTTGTTGGCTTATATAAAGAGAAATGTATTTACAACCAAAAGTTGATACTGTCATCTCATGTCCCTCATTTCTCAACTTCTGAGCGAGAGTCACGTGAGCGTAACCGAAGGCGTATCAACACGGTTTCTTATTGGATATGAAATATCACGGCAGTAGAGACTCAAATATAAATGACGGCAGAAAACAGAGGATTGTGCACTTCCACGAATGCACGCGTGTTTCACGGCAGTAACCAGCATGGGAGAGGCTGTTGCCATGGATGCGTTAGGTTGATGCGGAGACTGGATTGATCGTCACATTCAAAAACTCTAAACCCCAATGCTCAGCAAAGGCCTCAGAAAAACGACAGACAAATGAAACCCAATTTCAACATCAGATTACCAGCAGTCAGCAGTGTCTTCACTACATCTCTGAGTTACAGTTATTACCCTGTTTCAAAAAAAACAAAAAACAAATCAATGCACATTTTTTATGCTTTCATGATTGTATCTTCACAAAAGACAAGAGTACAGGACTGGGCTGTTTGGGTGGCCATCTGACGTGGCAGATGGACGTGCTCTTGTTCTTCTCACCAGCTTGTGGAGATAAACCCAACGGTGCAAACGTGAACTTCACAGGAAATGACATTTTCAGTTCTCTCAAGTTCTGCATGTCCTGCTAAAATCTGGACTCATTCTCACACGTCAGACTCTATGCTGGAGAGTTTCTCGACACGTGTCCGTTGCTGCCGGTGAACGGTCGAGGAGGGCCGAGGCTGAGCTTGCTGGTGTGGTGGTTCCCCATGCACAGCTCGCATGGCGAAGCCCATGGGGCTGAGCAAATCCCGTGCTGCGACTGCTGCTTGGTAACGTAGTAGGACTTGGCACCGTGCAGCAGGCACTGGTCATCTCCGAATGTAGGGATGAAGGGGTTGTGGTCGGTTCGGTCGGGATAGAGGATTTAGATAAAGCGTGAACAGGCCCCTCAAGGAGTCCTCTGTCTCTCAGGTCCCTCTCTCCCACAGGCGCCTGTGGGGAGCGCGTTCTGCAACCCAAATGGTGATCCCGCACCTCTCTCGGTGGCTCCGTAGAACAGCGGGTCTCGCTCCGTGTCCTGCTCGGGGCGCTCAAATATGTGTGCGAAGGAGGCATCCATGCAGCGCTCCCGCTCCTTGAGGCTGACGCTGCGTGGTGGAGGTACTGCACATAACATAGGAGGCGCGCCTATTCCACTTAACTCTTCTCGCTGCAGGTCCACGAATGCATCATAGGAGTGTTGCCTGCGTAACGGCCTCCCACTGAAGGCCCTGCGGCGCTGTGATGGCGTCTGGCCCCTGCTGCCTCCCAGTTGCTCCAGCAGGTGGTTACTGTCCTCGCTGATGTCGTACAGGTTTCCAGACTTCTTGCAGGCTTCGCACCGCATACAAGTGGCAGAACTGGGACGGCTGCTTCCGACTCTTCCTGCGGCTCCCGATGCCACGCAGCCACTCCCGACGTGCAGAACTCCTGCTCCGTGCTTGCTGCCTGCACTGCTGGCCCGACAGCTGCGACATTCCCACTCGCCGCTCTCCGTTTTCTTAGGTTTGCTTTTTAGGAAGTCATCTACAGACACCAAACTGGTGCAGTTGCCTCCTCCCCCGCTGGGGCCATCGGTAAGATCCACATGTTCCCACTGCGGCACCCCCTCCTTGGGCCGGAATTGATCCAGGTAGAAATCCCTCAGGCTTTCCTTGTCCTGAAGCAGATATGAGGTGGAGCTCACGCCTCGTTTCCGTTCGGACGGAGGCGAAGCTGAGCGGTGTCCGTGGTGGTGGTGGTGATGCTGGCGGCGGCGGTAACCCAGCTCGATCTCGTCGAGTTCCCTGCGGGACTTTGCTGATGCTGGCCGCTTCTTTAAACTGTCTCTATACTGCTTGCGTTTCTTTGCATTTCCTTCCAGATTGCCGTAGGTGACAGTATGAGTGGAAATGTCAGACACGTCGGAGCGGATGTTACCGTCGTCAGCTCCGCTGCAGAACCGGTCATGCCCTGCGATGTATCCCGAACTGGAAGCTCCACCTTTAAAGGAGAACTTTCCGTACAGGTCAGCCAGTCCCTGCTTCAATCCCGGTCCAGACGGAGGAGTCTGGCTCTGCAGCAGGTCGAATTTACTCATATTCCTGTGCGTTAGCGCAGAGCGCGGCTGTGTGGTGAAGATGGGGGCTACACCTCCGCCCAGGCTGTCGCAGTCAAACATGCCGCCCTCCAGAGAACTGCTGGAGCCCAGGCTGTGGGGCCGGTTGGGGCCTGTCAGCCCCAGCGTGGAGCCCCCGTGGTGGTGCAGGTAGTGGTCCTGGTACAGGTTGCTGTCCTTCAGGTGCAGGTTCCCGAAGGTACGCTCCACCTCGCTGATGTAGTCGCTGAACATGTTGTCCTCGGGCAGGTAGGGGGCCTTGCAGTCCGAGTGTCCAGCCAGGCTGCGGCGATGCTCGCTGATGTCGTAGACGGAGGACTCTCGACGGATGAAATCCAGAGCGCTGTGCGGAGAGCCGTTGACCCCGGAGAGGGACGCCATGTTCTTGGCGGTGCGCAGTAGACGCAGGATATTCGAGTGTGTGTTGTTCATGGTAGCCGAGGGCGAATTGAGCGCTGAACTCTTATCTTCGATTTCTACTCCGTGAATGCAGCTGAAAATCTCCTGAGAGAAGAAGAGACAGACCTTTCAGTGTATAGAGATGGCATAAACATGTTATGTCTCGTGTCTTGAAAGGGCTGGATGATACAGCCAAATTTATCACCAGTTTTTGCAAAATAGTTTTTTTCACTTATTTGATCCAAAGCACAGCAAAAACAGTAATTTAGTCATTTTACTTTATTTCTTTTAATTGTCTTTCCCCCTTTATTACATTATATTTTCCTTATATATGTTTTTAAGCTATATTTAGTTAGAATTCTTAACAATATTAATTACTTATATATTAATATAAGAAATATTATAACTTATGACATGCTCATTTTCAAAAGTAGCCTGCTTATATAATTAAATACAAATACTCAAAATAAATTTTCTATAATAATCTATTATATCGCAGTATATACTGAAGCTGCACTATTGTCCAGCCCTTCTCAGTAGTGTGTCTGTGGGCACAGTATTACCCTGCTGATGGTGAAGGTGAGCCCTGGCTTCCCAGAACACACGCCCATGAAGCAGAAGCGCAGGTGCCAGTAGAAGACATGTTCAGCGATGAAGGTGATAGGCGACAGAGCCATGGCGGCACCCAGCATGTAGAACACACCCGCCATATTGTCCACATCCAGCTGACTGCTCATCACTTCATTCTTCTCGTGGTGACAGATCCCAGTGAGCCAGAGAGCCTCAAACTCCTCCATATCACCTGAGACACACACACACACGTTATAAAGGGTGATGCAATGCTGGGTCTGTTACGCTGGGTCTGTTACAACGTGTTTGTATTTAAAACAAAGGCTCAGGTAATTAAAGCTGGTGGCAGATGAGGGCAGTCTCTGATTTGAACAGGATTCACTGCAGAAGAAAAAATCACCACCAAGAACAATGGAAACATAAGGCTGTCAATATACAAGACATGATGATTTAACTGAACACTCGGCGAGGAATCAGAGCACTTCACCTGAACATTACATCCCTTTGTCATGTGTTGATTAATTACCAAATACATTACCAGCCAAAAGTTTTTGAACTTTGAACATCTTTAATGGTTTTTATTTTATTTTCATTTAATGCAATTAATTCTTGTTATTTGTAAACTGAATTTTCAGCATATTACTCCAGTCACATGATCCATCAGAAATCATTTTAATATGCTGATTTGAGCTCAGCAAACATTTACTATTATTATAATTATAATTATTATTATTATTATTATTATTATTATTATAACACAGATGCTTCAAACTCTTTAAAAATGATGATAAAGACCCTCTAGTTCTTTTAAAGCTGCTAGTATCTATTTCTACGCCAATCACCATCAATATTTAAAACGGCTGAGTACATATTTCTTTGACAAGGATTCTTTGGTGAATAGTTTTTAGGAAGGGGGTGGGGGGGTCATAAATTAAAGGCTTAGTTCACCCCAAAATGAAAATTCTGTCATTAATTATTCACCCTAATGTCGTTTCAAAGCCATTAGACATTCATCCATTTTTAGAACACAAATTAGGATATTAAGATATTAAGTCTTTTTGCACAAAGAAAACAAAAATAACAATTTACTGAAGCATTCTTCTCAACCATTTTGTACATTACTTATTTGTAACGTATCTGATGTAATCAGTGTGCACGTCCTGATAGTTCTATGTTACATTTTACATTTTAATCCAAAAAGTTAATTTTGACCATATCTGTACACCTAAACCTAACCTTCCCATGAGAAATATCTCAAATCAGATGAAATGATAGATGTTCTGATTAATCACAAAAGATGTTGATCCAGAAATCAGGTTCTGCTAATTCTGATGTCACATGGACTGTTTTACTGCTGTATGTTTCTGGATCATTTCAGATGTGTTGCTGTTCTGATTTCATCAAACATATCTTAATTTGTATTACGAAGATGAATGAAGGTTGTATCGGTTTGGAACGACATGAGAAATTAATGACAGAATTTTCATTTTGTGGTGAACTAATCCTTTAATATTTTAATTTAACAAGGATGTTTTTAATTGACGTTAAAAACATGTATAATGATAAAAAAGGTTGTTAAATGCTGTTCTTCTGAACCTTGTATTCATTAAAGAAACCTGAAGACATACCACAAACCAGAACAGAAATGAAGGTTTCTTGAGCAGAAGGTCAGTATATAGAAGACCGGAGTACTGATTCTGAAAATTCAGCTTTGAAATCACAAGAATAAATGACAGTTTAAAATATATTCAAATATTTTAAAAAGTAAAAAATTGTCACAATTTGCTGTAATTTGGATTAAATAAACGGGGAGCAGAAGAGACTTTAAAAAAGACAAACATTTCCATAAACCTTTGACTGGTGGTGTATATCTGTGGAAAATAGCACCAGGGAACACATGAATTACTCACAGGGAACAAGGCCAGAACAAGAAAAAAAAGCAGAACAAAGCCATGCATGTCCAAGAAAGCACATGAAAATCAAGACAAAAATGCAACAGCAGTCAGCCAATCATGAACGTAAAGGTGCTTTCAGAAGATGAGCTCCTGGCTCACAAACCAATACTTCACAAGACCGCAAACGTCATACTGTCATAATGTTTTATCGGGTGCAGCATTGCTGGATTCTTATTACTAGTGAACAAGCTGTCAGATGAGTGTCTGATGTGAATGACAGCAGTACCATCTCCAAAGAGCTGCAGGATGGCGAGGTCCACCTGTCTCTTCCAGCCCGAGTCCTTCTGGATGGCGATGCCGTAGCCGGTGGAGGCGAACACCTTCCCGGAGCCGATAGTGACCAGCTTGCATCCCTCGTCTCTGCCTGCCATGTAGTTCAGCACCGCCGCGTCATAAATGAAGGCATCCAGCTTCCTGGGATTCAACACACCACACAGATTAGATCTTCACACCTACTCTCTATTTTAATGGCTGCTAGGAATTACTTGTGTACTGGCCATTTATTAGTACTTCTAGAACACACGAGAGGAGTGTGAATGCACATGGGCTAACTTTTTTTTTTAAGTTTTAGTTTAGTTGAATTTGAGGTTTTCACAAAGCCAAATATTTTTATTTGTACCTTTTCTCGGCTCCCTTCCCGACATCTCATCATAGAAACACCCTAGCAACTCCCATGTACCCTAGCAACACCCTAACAACCACCCAGGTACCCTAATAACAATCCTAGCAACCACCCAGGTACCCTAACAACAATCCTAGCAACCACCCCAGGTTCCCTAGCAACCACGCTAATAACCAACAAAGCAACCTATCAACCACATAGCAACAATCAATCAATCAATCAATCAATCAATCACTTTTATTTCTATAGTGCTTTTAACACTACAGATTGTATCAAAGCACTGAACAGTATAAAGTAGAAGAATAGACTGATAGTGATGTATAATGATGAGATTAACACTTTTTTATTAAATGCAGAGATGGTCTCTGTAATCAAATTGATGATAGTCACTAGAAGTTACGTTTCCCCCCAACACCCTAGCAACCACCCGGGTACCCTAACAACATTACTTTTTGTTTTGCTTTGGACTTCAAACAGGTGTCGTCAGATTGCAACAAATCATACATCCCTTTGAAAGTATTTGACTGTATTGTAGAACAGTTTATTGAAGAAAAATTCTTAATTAATTCTGAGTATAAAGTAAAGTGTATTTGGCATTTTAATGACTGATTAGAGAAGTGTCTCAGGTGGTTTCCCACACTCACCCGGTCTTCAGACTGTAGAGCGCTTCATCCACATTGCGCTGGTGGAATTTCACCATGTAGGAGTGCATCTCTTTATAGTTATTGCGGATGTTTCTCTCGGTGCTGCCGTTTGGCACCGTCCCAAAGCGAAACGGCGGGGAGAAGTCGTTGGGTCTCTGAAACTGAAGACAAACAAACAGCACAAGGTTAAGCAAACAGACAGACTGACCAGAGAACAGAATATCCTCTCTACCTGAAAAAAGTACAGCTGTATCTTCTATTAGAGCACCTTTTTGTCACTGAGGCCCGACACCTGGTCCACATACTCTTCCTGGATCATAAACGCTGCCAGGTTAGCAGTATAGCTGGCCAAGAAAATCACGGCAAAGAAGGCCCAGACGGACACCATGATCTTGCTGGTGGTTCCTCTGGGGTTCTGCACTGGAACGGAGTTATTGAAGACCAAACCCCAGAGCAGCCAGATGGCCTTTCCGATGGTGAACGACGGACCACCGGCCTCTGAGAGCACAGAAACACAACCAGTTTCACCAGATTCGTAAGGAGAATGACTTAGAAACCAGCAGGTTCTGTGCCAAAACCAATCTATTGTTTTCAGTACTCGATTAAATACTCAACAGCAAATTGAAGCCTTTAAAAATTCATTAACATTCCAAAAAAAAAATTCTAATCATTCAGCCCTAATGGAAAGGCTGTGTGACATGAGCCATGAGCAAAACTACAGAACAACTGCATGGTATTGTTTAGAAATCAAATCAATAATGAATGACTCCCAGGAAATAGCAGCAGTATTTGTCATGCAGATGAGGTCATGTGTGCAGATGCATCGTTCTGTACCTCTGCCGTCGATGAGACGACGATTGTAGCCCACGGGACTGAAGTATTCAAAGACAAACACGGCGATGGCACAAACCAGCAGCAGCATGACGAACATCATGATCCAGACGTCTGCGCTGAATGGCTCTGTGGACAGAAACCAGACTCGAGTCAGCGGATACAGGGCGCTTTAGAGAAACACAGATACAGGACAGACGGAGGAGAGCGGCTCACCGAGGAACGCAGATGGAGACACAGTCCCATTGCTTCGAGACACCATGACGCTGATGCCTGTCTCTATGAAGGGCACCGAGAAATCAATGACCTCTGACCTCTCCTCATTGATGGTCAGTGAGCCGACAGCCATGTGAGCGTTCTTCAGCACCACCTGCAGACAGACAGACAGACAGGTGAGAGAAGGACAGACAGACAGACAGACAGAGAGAGAGAGAGAGGTGAGAGACAGACAGACACAGAAAGATAAGACAGACAGACAGACAGGTGAGAGAAGGACAGACAGACAGACATTTAAGAGAAGGACAGACAGAGACAGATAGAGACAGACAGACAGAAAGGCCGGAGAAGGACAGACAGACAGAGAGGTGAGAGAGGTGAGAGACAGACAGACACAGAAAGATAAGACAGACAGACAGACAGGTGAGAGAAGGACAGACAGACAGACAGACAGGTGAGAGAAGGACAGACAGACAGACAGACAGACAGACAGACAGGTGAGAGAAGGACAGACGGAAAGATCAGACAGAGAGAGAGGTGAGAGACAGACAGAGACAGATAAAGACAGACAGACATTTAAGAGAAGAGACAGACAGACAGAGACAGAGGTGAGAGACAGACAGAAAGAAAGACAGAAAGGCCGGAGAAGGACAGACAGACAGAGAGGTGACAGACAGACAGACAGACAGAAAGTTGAGAGTACAGACAGATAGACAGACAGGTAGATGAGAGAAGAACAGACAGAGAGAAAGACAAAGATACAGGTGTGAAAGAGAGAGACAGATGCACAGAGAGACAGACAGGTAACCAAAATGTCAGCAGCTGTCAAATTTCTAGCAGTTTATTGCCATCTCTATAAAAATATCACATCAATACAGTTCAAGCGCGCTCAGAGAGACAGGTTAGATTCATTCCCAGCATTCATAGCTGCACTGTGTTGACATGAGGACAGATACGGAGACGCAAACAGCAGATATAAGACAAGAGATTCTAGATCAACAAGAGACAGAAAGTGGGTTATCACACTGTCTCTCTCTCTCTCTCTGTCTGTCTGTCTGTCTCTCGCTCTCTCTGTTGGTAATTTTAGCTCTAAATACCTGAACTTCACTTCACACGACTAAACTGGGGCACGACAGAGTGTGTGTGTCTTACGATGAGAAACGTAGATTGAAACCATGAGCATTTTTTAGCATTAAGACACACGTGGCTGTTTAAATGAGGACACTGAGCACTCGATTATAACTAATTATAAACACTCTCTCGGACATGAACACACACAGAACCTCTTATTTATTAGCCGTACCTCTCCCACCATCCCGTTCCACGTGCCGTTGATCTTCTTGCCGTGTTTGCCGTTGGTGACCAGATAAAGGTCGTAGGTGAACTTCACAGACTTGGCGATCTTCTTCAGGATGTCGATGCAGAATCCTTTACAGCAGCGCTTGATGTAGACGGCAGAATCCCCCGTCCGATTCCTGGCAGACAGACGAGAGACACGCTTCATCATAATGCTATGAAACTCAGTGACCCCTCGATTCGAGAAAGAGATATCTATCTAATGGCTCCACCACAGCCCTACAGATTGTTGGAGCAAATCTGCCTCAGTTCACTGGATGTTAAATACATTTGATTTGCTATCTTCATCTACGGAGCAGCGTGTGATGAATGAGTGTGTGTTTACAGTGATTTGAGCTGCTTGCGGCAGGGGACCGTGTTCCTCATGCAGGTGCCGCTCAGTGGATCCACGTCCTCCACCATCACGAACGGAGCCTCCTCCAGCGTCACGATGGACAGGTGATCATCCTCACGGTTCTCCGTCCCGGAGTACAGCTCGAACCGCGGCCACACGTGAAACTTCATCGACAGAGAGCCGTTCTCCCACTTGCCCACCTGCGCACACACACACACACACACGCGCTTCAGGAGGTCGTTACACACTGCTGCGGAGCGTCTGCGGCTCGTCCGGCTCTTACTCTGTCCCACTGCCTGTCCTTGTTCAGCAGGATGATCACCAGTTTGGGGTGCATCTGATAGCCGTCCTCGCTGAACGAGAGATTCCGGCCCTCAAACGTCACGTTCATCAGATACCTGAGAAACACACACACACACACACACACACACACACACAAACGTAAAAACACTGCTGCCCACAGACAAATAACACTAAAAATACCATAAAGAACTAATTACCAAAATAAGTAGTAATCACAATAAATATGATAAAGCTTATAAAATATAATGGTAATAGTAAAAAAAACTGACAATGATACAAGAAAGAATATAGGAATATAAATAGGAAAAAATGAAGAAGAATTAAGAAGTTTATGCTCGTCTTTCTGAGCACGAGCCAGATCTAATCCTCAGCATTTGACTCAAACGTTTGGTCTTATTATGTAAAAAAATACTAAAAATAATAAAAATAAAATATTAAGAAGATGGTGATGAAATACTAAAAAAAGGGTGTGTGTTTAACAACTGAAGAAAGGAACAAGAAAAATAGAATAATAATACCAATAATAAAATTACGACTATTAATAATAGGTTATAATAATAAAAGTGAAGAATAATAAAGGAAAAACAAGATAAGAAGTAGGAAAAAATGTATACAATTAAAATAGCAAAATGTCTGTCTATCTGTACTTCTTGATGTTTTTATGGTTCCATTGTGTGACATATGTATTTTGTCGTTATGGCAACCACCACCACTGCAGCGTCCAAACTCCTCCCCTGTGTTACCATGGAAACCATGGCCATGAAAGTGAGAAAGTGTGTGTGTCTGACCTGAGCACTTCGTTGCTGATAGGGCTCTTCTTGTCTGGGGCCCCGTGGCACTCAGACTTGAGCAGTGTGTGTGGCCCTCGGTCCATCATCATGGTGGAGGTGGCCGAAGCAATCACAGCCACGCCGTCACGAACACGCGCCTCCAGACCGTAATCCCACTCGTCATACGACACCGAGATCATGCCTGCGCAGACACATTAAAAAATGTAATTGTTATATTTACAAGGGTCATGGTAGCAATATTTCTTTAATGTAAGCTTTACTGACATTTAAATAAAAAAATTATGACATTGATACTGCTTTATTCAAATTATATGTATATTTTAATCCATTATCGTCTGATTCTGATATTGTTGTGCATCCTTAATCTCAACACACAAAAGTGACTCCAAACTCAAATGGAAAAACTAAATCTAAACGGGGCTGGTTTTCATCATGTATTAATCCAGACGGGAGCAGGGTAGTTATTTAGATGATTACCAGAACAGAATAATCTCAGCTATATGGATAGTACAGAAAACCCACTCATTTTTACAAAGGTACATATGAAAGGTTAACGATAATATTTCTTTATTTTTTATATAAATCATGTATTTTTATTGCACATTGCAAGTAATAAAAATCCAACTGCAGTTGGGTGATAATAATTAAACAATAAAAAACACCCGTCCTCGACCGAGCGCATCTTTTCCACCTGAAAGCAACATCACAGACATTCTCTGGACAGGATCGCTCTGGAATCATTACAGAGGTTGTGTGAGGAAAACACAGACGTGGAAGCGGTCCTGAAGTGAGCGCACCTGTGGGAAAACTCGGCGGGATGTGGTCAGCGTCGCCCGCCACCAGAGACGGCACGATCCAGGTGTACCCGTACCCCGTCAGGCCCACAGAGTGAGCCACCTCGAAGATGATGTTAGCCTCTTCTTTGGTTGAGTAGAGCAGGATGACGGGGCTCTGCAGCTTCTTCAGCTGGTTCTGGATCTTGGCGTCTCCATCGTCCACAGACATGTCCAGCAGCAGCACCTCCTCCAGCTCCCAGCCCACAAAACTGTTCTCAATGGTGCTCCGGATCTGAGAGAGAGAGAGAGAGAGAGAGAGAGAGAGAGAGACATAGATGAGACACAGAGAGAGAGAGAGAGAGAGAGAGAGAGAGAGAGAGAGAGAGAGAGAGAGAGAGAGAGAGACAGAGAGAGAGAGAGAGAGAGAGACAGACAGAGAGACAGAGAGAGAAAGAGAGACAGAGAGAGAGAGAGAGAGAGAAAGACAGAGAGAGAGAGAGAGAGAGAGAGAGAGAGACAGAGAGAGAGAGAGAGAGAGAGAGAGAGAGAGAGAGACAGAGAGAGAGAGAGAGAGAGAGAGAGAGAGACATAGATGAGACACAGAGAGAGAGAGAGAGAGAGAGAGAGAGAGAGAGAGAGACAGAGAGACAGAGAGAGAGACAGAGAGAGAGAGAGAGAGAGAGAGAGAGAGAGAGAGAGAGAGAGAGAGAGAGACAGAGAGAGAGAGAGAGAGAGAGAGAGAGAGAGACAGAGAGAGAGAGAGAGAGAGAGAGAGACAGAGAGAGAGAGAGAGAGAGAGAGAGAGAGAGAGAGACAGAGAGAGACAGAGAGAGAGAGAGAGAGAGAGAGAGAGAGAGAGAGAGAGAGAGAGAGAGAGAGAGAGAGAGAGAGAGAGAGAGAGAGAGAGAGAGAGAGAGAGAGAGACAGAGAGAGAGAGAGAGAGAGAGAGAGAGAGAGACAGAGAGAGAGAGAGAGAGAGAGAGAGAGAGAGAGAGAGAGAGAGAGAGAGAGAGAGAGAGAGAGAGAGAGAGAGAGAGAGAGAGAGAGAGAGAGAGAGAGAGAGAGAGAGAGAGAGAGAGAGAGAGAGAGAGAGAGAGAGAGAGAGAGAGAGAGAGAGAGACAGAGAGAGAGAGAGAGAGAGAGAGAGAGAGAGAGAGAGAGAGAGACACAGAGAGAGAGAGAGAGAGAGAGAGAGAGAGAGAGAGAGAGAGAGAGAGAGAGAGAGAGAGAGAGAGAGAGAGAGAGAGAGAGAGAGAGAGAGAGAGAGAGAGAGACATAGATGAGACACAGAGAGAGAGAGAGAGAGAGAGAGAGAGAGAGAGAGAGAGAGAGAGAGAGAGAGAGAGAGAGAGAGAGAGAGAGAGAGAGAGAGAGAGAGAGAGAGAGAGAGAGAGAGAGAGAGAGAGAGAGAGAGAGAGAGAGAGAGAGAGAGAGAGAGAGAGAGAGAGAGAGACAGAGATTTTGATTTTTAAAACTCTATTTTGTTACAAAAAGACCTACAACAATTACACAAGAAAATGTCACAACAAAAATTAAAAATTAAAACATCATCAATAATATTGCAAAGAACATCTTTTACACACCATCTTTGTTCAAAGTACATCAAATTTTTTGTTGCTTTGTAGTAACGAAAATCAATTTGAATCCTAGTCTTTACCAGCATTGAAAAAAGTATAGTCACATCTGTATCAGAGTTCCCCTCTATTTTCCTTTTTCTGCTCAAATAAATTGCCATTTTTGCTTGACCCAACAAGAGATTAAACAACTGACATTCAGAGGAACGTGTTCTAGAATATTTAAAACCACAGATAAAAATCTCCACAGAGAACTCTTCATCAAACTGTTTAAACAAATCTTGTAACAAAACAAACAAGGGTCTTAATCTATCACAATGCATAAAAGCATGAAACACTGAGAACAAAAAGGACATTCTTGACTAACTTCATGGTTTACTATGGACACAAAGGCATTAACGGCTATAATACCGTGTAAAACTCTCCATTGTAAGTCCCCTGTTTTTTTACTTAGTGGTGACTTATAGAGTGCCCCCCATTCAGGTCTTGCATTCTCACTTAGGTGTAAAACATTACGCCAAGGTGTGTCTATTTTTCCATCAAGATTTTTTTTGTTTAAAACTTTAACACAACATTTATACATGGCTTTACCAGAGGCTCCTCTCTTACCTGACAAAACTAAATTGTTACACCTTAATAAAAATCCATTGCACATTCCCAAATCAGGTGCCAAACACATCTTTGGAAAAAGGTCATCTTTCTCAGGCTGAATCCTCCCTTCTGCAAAGTCTTTGATCATTTGAAGTTCCACATCAGTAATGGTTTCTTTCCACTTAGTCAGCAACTGAGTTATTACTCGTGTTGACTTCAGATTTAACTGTTCCGCTATTGCTTCAATGTTAAGAAAGTCAGGTCCAGTAACCAGAATTAGTTTCCCAAGAGTAGTGACATGAGACTTGGTAAGTAAGTCTGTCAGAAACGGAATAAAATGTTCATTTGACACATCTAAGCGTGAGCCAAAAATCAGTGGTTCTTGCAAAGACCAATACAAAGAGTCAGTATTTTCACATCTCAGCACTTTAAAAAGTGACCAAACTTTAAATAAATTACAATAATAAATAGGTAACTTGGATACAAACATCCTCTTAGGTTCATCCAAAACAGAGGCTTGTCCAAGCCCAAACCTTCAAAATTCTTAAAATAATAGATGCAGTCACACTCCAATTTTCATTTACAGGAGAATCAATAAACCTTGCACAAATTTTAACCTAAAAGCTGCCGCTCTACTCTGTAAATGAATCAGACCTTGTCCCCTTCATCTTTAGACAAAAATAAAACACTTTGTGGAACCCAATGTAAATTATCCCAAAAGAAATTAATTAAAATAGATTGAACTTTTTTCAGTAAAAGTATGGGGGTCGATACAAGTTAACCAATGCCAAAGAGTGGATTCCGCCCTCTGTAAGACATATTGGAAAGTAAAACTTCCATTTATTTAATCGACCAACAATTTTTCCTTCTACTCCTCAAAATTTTTTTAACAGTCATATCATCCCCAGATAAACTCCCAGGTATTTAAACCCTCTTTCTTCCATTTTAACCTCGCAGGAAGAGCAAGTTGTCTATTCAACCATTTACCAAATAAAAAAGCTTCACTTTTGTTCCAGTTTATTTTAGCTGAGGATATTGTCATGAAATCACTTTAAAATTCCAGTCATTCTATCCACATCACTCTGTTCTTTAACGATAATGACAATATCATCAGCATAAGCTGATAGTTTAAAAACGTTTTCACAATTAGAAAACTTACACCTCTAAATCTGTTCTGAATTTTCTCAACAGAGGTTCAATTGCCAAGCTATAAAGCATCCCAGACAGAGCACATCCTTGTCTTATGCCCCTAAGAACTCTAAAGGGGGCACATAAGTCACCATTTACCTTCAGTAAACTTTCAACATCACAATATAAAACTTTTAAATTATCAATAAAAGCTTTACATTAAAACCAAAAGCTTTCAGAACATTCCATAAATAATTGTGTTCAACCCTGTCAAATGCTTTCTCTTGATCTATTGATACTAGCCCAAAATCAATGTCTAAAAGTTTACCAAATGTCAATAAAATCTCTAAGAAACGAAATATTATCAAAAATTTGCCTACCTGGTACACAATAAGTCTGATCAGGTGAATAATTTCTCCTAAAACCTTGCTTAACCGGTTTGCTAATGCTTTTGACAGAATTTTATAATCATTGCATAGCAGCGAGACAGGTCTCCAGTTCCTAATGTCACTCAGGTCTCCTTTCTTTGGCAGTAGAGTGAGTACTGCCTGGGCAGCTCAGTGGTAACTTTCCACTGCTCAAACTCTCGTTGATGACAGCAAGCAGATCTGCACCAATCTCCAGCCAAAAGGACTTATAAAAGTCTACAGATAGGCCATCTATTCCCGGTGCTCTGCCGCTTTCCATGTTCTGAAGGGCATTCTGTAGCTCCTCCAAAGTCAACACTCCACCAAGTTCACTGTTGGCATCATCTGATACCTGAGGAAGACCTTCAAAAAACACATTATCACCGTCTGACCTGTGTGTAAGCTCACTGCTATACAGTTCTTCATAAAATTCCATTGCTCTCTTACGAATCTCTGTATGATTCAACAAAAAAGTGCCATCTTTTGAGCGTAAGCCATATATAAGTCTTTTTTGACCATTTTTTTTCTCCAAATTAAAAAAGAATTTTGAAGGTATATCCATCCACTCTATGTTTTGAAAACGGGATCTGATCAGAGCTCCTTGTGCTTTCCGGTTTAAAAGTTCAGCCAATTCTTTCTTTTTTTGATCTAAAATCTTAATAAGCTCTTGATTTTGTTCAGTACCAATAGATTGTTGAATTTTCTTTATATCCTCTTCTAGACTTATCATTAGCTTAGTTAAGTCTTTAGTGATGTTGCAAGCGCACTGTTGACTCAATTGTCTTATCTGTGTTTTACCAATGTCCCACCATTGTTGCAAGGATTGGAAATCAGACTTTCTATTTCTAAAGTCGTTCCAAAAGAATTTAAAAATCTCTCTAAATTCTAAATCAGTTAATAAGCTATTATTAAAATGCCACATTGCACTTTTAGGCTTTATGCATCCCAAGGTTAAAAAAACACTGCACTAAACTGTGATCCAAAACTGACTGGAATAATAGAACAATCTCTGAAAATATTAAGTTGATGACTAAGACCATAAAATCTGTCCAACCTTGCTAAAGACAACATATTATTATGAGAATGAACAGGTATACTGTCTCTGTGTCTTATGAAAATTTTTCCATATATCTATTAAATCATGCCTTCTATCAATTGAACAAGTCTTTTCCTAGAAGCCATGTGAGGCTCGACATGATTCCTATCAGAGGCGTTTTCTGTACAGTTAAAATCCCCTCCCATTAAAAACACATCTTCACTGTTACAGTCACTTATGGCTTTACACAAAACATTTAGAAAAACCATTCTATCAGCTGCCTTTGTGGGAACATAAACACAAAACAAAACGTAAAAACGATTTTCAAATTGAGCTCTTATCTTCAAAAGTCTTCCTTTTACAATTTCTTCAATTTGATAGGAAACTGGAATCAAGTTCTTGGAGAACAAGACAGCAACACCACCACTTAAAGATGTGTTGTGGCTACAAATTGATAACCCATCAAATTCTCTTGCCCAATCAGCTTCATTTAAAGCATCACTGTGTGTTTCTTGTGCAAACAAAATGTCTATTTTTAATCTTGATTAGTTCATATAATTCAAACCTTTTCTTCCCTCTCGTGCTCCATTCAAATTAAGAGAAGCAATATGAAGATCTCTCATTAAAGAGAAGAAAAGGATACACAAGAAGCTAAACTATAGAGAATCATCTAAATAATAATAAAATATCTAATGTTTCCCATTACCAACATTGAAACCTAGTTGTACATTGACTTTGGTGAGAATCTTTTCAACCTGTAAATTTCTTGGTCAGAAAAAGGCCTTCACTTCTAAAAACTTTTGCTTTTTCAGCAAATTGTTTCAAGTCAGGAAAGTATTCTGTGATGCGTACGTTTCTTGCATTCTTGGTCGCTCCCAAGAAAAGTTTAATATCGTCTACACTGTAAGAATGATCTGGTAGCTCATCTTGAGACTGATCAAAGGAAATGCTACACTCAGAAAGATCAGTGTCACTTTCAGTATCAGTTTGACTCCCAACTTTTTCCATTTTTTGGATTTACTGTTATGGCGCTTGTTTCATTGTTCTTTTTCTGGTGTCTTGAAGACACACTCATCCTGTTCTTCCAGAAAACAATCTCCTAGCATCTCTATGTTTTGTATTTTGTCAGAACTCTGTTTATCACCTGAACCATCAGCTGACTGCATTTTATCAGACACTGAGTCTTCTTCCATCGCAACCACAGTTTGTCTTTCTTCATCTGTTTGTTTTGAAGTTTCTGTATTACCTAATAAATCTATTACATCCGCAGATTTTCGTACCGTATTTTCCCCAACTACGTTGGTTGTTGTAGGTATTTCCTCCGTAACAGTTTGCACTGTTTCCTTATCCTCACCTGTCCTTTCAACCAAGACCGATGAAACATTATGTTTTAATATTTCTTTTTTCCTCGGGCAAGCTCTGACAATGTGACCTATTTCACCACAGCTAAGGCACTTCATGTTGTTAGTTGTAGCAAAAATCGCGTGAGTTAAAATCCTCATGCTTAAAGTTAAACGTCAAGTCCAGCTCTTCTCGGTTATCCTTTATATCATAAACACGAAGCGCCTAAACGACACTACATGTTTTAGTAATGGCGATTTACAGCCGATCTGAATCATTTTTATTGGTGAAACTAGTTTGCCATATCGCTCCAACATTTGTGCAAGCACCTCATTTTTAATGAAAGGCGGTACATTTGAAAGGATGACTTTCTTTGACGGCGTGGACAACGGTAACACTGGAACGAACGCGTTGTCAATTACAACTCCACTTTCAACCACGGTGTTCGCTAATTCAACGGTTTTCAAAAAATGACAACCGCGTTGTTCATTCTGAAGCTGACACAACATTCTCACAGCCAGCCACCTCCCACCGCTAGACTACACTCCTCAACACTGGCCTTCGAGTCGATTTTCATTTGCATGACGCCGTGAGGAAGTCCAGGTTCCTCACACCTGAAGTCATTCTGCCAGTACTAAATACTGGCAGAAGACAACCTTCACAGACTCAACGCTAAATATAAAGAGAAAGATAGAGAAAGAGAAATAATTTTGTTTGGTACAGCGACCAAACAAAAGAATAATCACACACTCACCACACCCGTTCACACCCACTCCACACATCGCCAACAAACGCTCACGACCACGCATGCGCAGAGAGAGAGAGAGAGAGAGAGAGACAGAGAGAGAGAGACAGAGAGAGAGAGGAGAGAGAGACAGAGAGAGAGAGAGAGAGACAGAGAGAGAGAGAGAGAGAGAGAGAGACAGAGAGAGACAGAGAGAGACAGAGAGAGAGAGAGAGGGAGAGAGAGAGAGAGAGAGAGACAGAGAGAGAGAGAGAGAGAGAGAGAGAGAGAGAGAGAGAGAGAGAGAGAGACAGAGAGAGAGAGAGAGAGAGAGAGAGAGAGAGAGAGAGAGAGAGAGAGACAGAGACAGAGACAGAGAGAGAGAGAGACAGAGAGAGAGAGAGAGAGAGAGAGAGAGAGAGAGAGAGAGAGAGAGAGACATAGATGAGACAGAGAGAGAGAGAGAGAGAGAGAGAGAGAGAGAGAGAGAGAGAGAGAGAGAGAGACAGAGAGAGAGAGAGAGAGAGAGAGAGAGAGAGAGAGAGAGAGAGAGAGAGACATAGATGAGACACAGAGAGAGAGAGAGAGAGAGAGAGAGAGAGACAGAGAGACAGAGAGAGAAAGAGAGACAGAGAGAGAGAGAGAGAGAGAGAGAGAGAGACAGAGAGAGAGAGAGAGAGAGAGAGAGACAGAGAGAGAGAGAGAGAGAATAACACACACACACACACACACCTCTCACACACACACACAGCAGGCTCACCTTGGTGACAAAGTCCTGGTATCCGGGGTAGTATGTGGTGACGATGGAGAAGATGTACCAGTCATACTCCTCCATGATGTTGAGCATCACAGAGGCCTGCTGCTCGATGGAGGGCCCGAACTGAAAGAACATGGAGTTATCGTCCTGCAGAGAGATACACACACACACACACACACACACACACACACACACACACAAGACACACTGATTAACTCCACTGTACATTACATTAACATTAACATCATGACTGACTGCAGAGCTGCTTTATGTGAGAAGTGCTAGAGCAGGTGGTGATCACATGACCTGCAAGATCACATGACCAGACATTCTCTCTCACTCACACACACACACACACACACACACACACACACACACACACACACACACACACACACACACACACACACACACACACACACACACACACACACACACACCGTTTAGGGCTCCTGTCACTCACCTGTGTTTGTGCCTTATGTCACACATATTGTGTGTTCTCTAATTAAACTCTTGCACATGTAATTAGTCCTTACAGCTTAATTAGCTCTGACCTCATTCTAACGCTCATTTTTAATTAAATAGTTGGCTCCTTTTAACGAGACCATTAGAGACGCTATTAGCGCCTTAACCAGACCAACACAGAGAAACTACATGAGACACGAGCGGAGAACACTGTCACGCTAAAATAAATGATAATACAATCCATAATCCATAATAATGCTTGCTCCAGTGACAAAGTCCTCCTGTCCTCTCATAAAAATATTAGTTTAGATTGTTTTGTAAACTCTGATCAACACAGATTTCTCTCCTGATTCAGATCAGAACACTTTTCACTGTAGAAGGAGTCAGATGGAAGTGTTTTAGGTAAAAACATCTTGATGATGGATTTCGACTTTTGTCTTAAAGGTGTTTAATTTCATTTCATTAAATGTTATCTATTAAACAATATTAGCATTACAGTTACTAACATGATGAAATAATATATGAAATGTTCAAATACAGAATAGATAATGTGATTCCAGATAGAGAGCGATGGTCTGAGGTGTATAACAGCCTCTCTCACACACACACACACACACACACACACACACACACACAAGAGCAGTTCTTCCGCTGTCACACTGTGGCTACACACTGCTTTGGCAGCTGTGCTTCTCTCACTGACATCAACACACACACATCAACACACACACACACACACACACACACACACATCAACACACACACACACACACACACACACACACATCAACACACACACACACACACACTCATTTCAGTCACATTCTGATAAGCTCCTGAATTATGACAGATTTTTTAAATTTATATTAGATTTTAAAAATATTCCTGTAGTTGTGTAATATTCATTCTCAGATGAAAACGTCACATTATTTCTCCTGATGTAAAATGTGAATACATTAAATTTGATGTCATATAATTGCAGTTCTTCTTTGTGTTTTCATTAAAATAACCAGCATTTCTCAGATCTAAAAACATTAACACACTTTAGTTTCTGTTCAATAAATGTTTTTTTAAGCTGATGTAATTCTGCAGTTGAAAGACCTATAGATGTATTCCATGATTCGTGATCAATTTTGTGATCAACAACAACAACCAATTTTTTTCGCCGCTGAACTCTTAAACCTGAGCTTTGCCCAAATTCAAGAATTTCCAATAAATGTATTATCTTTAAAAGAGGTCCTCACTAAAATAATGTTTAGTAAAGTTCACGCAGCAACAGTGTGTGTGTGTGTGTGTGTGTGTGTGTGTGTGTGTGTGTGTGTGTGTGTGTGTAGTGAACAGATTGTGGTATCCTGACAGCAGGCATCTTTGGCACAGAGCTCTGTGTAATTGACTGAGCACAACTCATACTCTCATTCAGCTGTCTCTCCTCCTCTCTCTGTGATGATCAGCAGACAGCAGGACAGAGGAAGGACGAACAGAAGGAGAGAGAGAGAGAGGGAGAGAATGCTGTCTGATACGAGAGAGAGAGAGAGAGAGAGAGAGAAGAGAGAGAGAGAGAGAGAGAGAGAGAGAGAGAGAGAGAGAGAGAGAGAGAGAGAGAGAGAGAGAGAGAGAGAGAGAGAGAGAGAGAGAGAGAGAGAGAGAGAGAGAGAGAGAGAGACAGAGAGAGAGAGAGAGAGAGAGAGAGAGAGAGAGAGAGAGAGAGAGAGAGAGAGAGAGAGAGAGAGAGAGAGAGAGAGAGAGAGAGAGAGAGAGAGAGAGAGAGAGAGAGAGAGAGAGAGACAGAGAGAGAGAGAGAGAGAGAGAGAGAGAGAGAGAGAGAGAGAGAGAGAGAGAGAGAGAGAGAGAGAGACAGAGAGAGAGAGAGAGAGAGAGAGAGAGAGAGAGAGAGAGAGAGAGAGAGAGAGAGAGAGAGAGAGAGAGAGACAGAGAGAGAGAGAGAGAGAGAGAGAGAGAGAGAGAGAGAGAGAGAGAGAGAGAGAGAGAGAGAGAGAGAGAGAGAGAGAGAGAGAGAGAGAGAGAGAGAGAGAGAGAGAGAGAGAGAGAGAGAGAGAGAGAGAGAGAGAGAGAGAGAGAGAGAGAGAGAGAGAGAGAGAGAGACAGAGAGAGAGAGAGAGAGAGAGAGAGAGAGAGAGAGAGAGAGAGAGAGAGAGAGAGAGAGAGAGAGAGAGAGAGAGAGAGAGAGAGAGAGAGAGAGAGAGAGAGAGAGAGAGAGAGAGAGAGAGAGAGAGAGAGAGAGAGAGAGAGACAGAGAGACAGAGAGAGAGAGAGAGAGAGAGAGAGAGAGAGAGAGAGAGAGAGAGAGAGAGAGAGAGAGAGAGAGAGAGAGAGAGAGAGAGAGAGAGAGAGAGAGAGAGAGAGAGAGAGAGAGAGAGAGAGAGAGACAGAGAGAGAGAGAGAGAGAGAGAGAGAGAGAGAGAGAGAGAGAGAGAGAGAGAGAGAGAGAGAGAGAGAGAGAGAGAGAGACAGAGAGAGAGAGAGAGAGAGAGAGAGAGAGAGAGAGAGAGGAGAGAGAGAGAGAGAGGGTGTCAGGAGAAGCCCCAAATATGTGTCCTAGTTCTGTGCTCTTTAAAGGGGAGCACACATGATACAGTCACTATATAAACCAGGGCACAGAGAGAGAGAGAGAGAGAGAGAGAGAGAGAGAGAGAGATGGAGAAACAAGTGAGACTTTCTCTCTCTTTGCTGAAGGTCAGACACCGCAGGTCATTCAGTCTGACCTCTGACCCCTCAGACTCCCTGTCTATCATCACAGCAGCACGTCTTCATCACAAGGACAGCTTCAACCGGTCACTTATCTCACGCCTTTGAGTCTCAGATCCAATTATATTTCAGATCAGTAAAAAAAATTGAAGGGTGAGGGTAGAAAATGTGTTTTTTCAAACAAAAAAAAAAATTTTTTTCAGTTCCATTGCAAAACTAATAAAATGTAAACATTATTAAAAGCAATTGGACTCTCAGCAATAAAATAAGAAAAAAATAAACTAATTACATGCACAGATAAATGCAATAGAATAACTTTAGAATGTTTTCAGTGTGAAAATAGTGTGTAAGTATCGAATAAATTTGACTCTTTGACTTTTTCTTGAGCTTGAACGGTTTAAAGTCACTTACATGTCTACAACGGCAAGGCATCACTGTATGGGAGTTAAACTTTACTGTTAATCCAAGAACCGTGGGGCCTGGTCCGAGCAGCTTACAGATCAACTATGATCTGTTTAAACCTGAAGAATACATAGAGACTCAGCTTCACTAGCTTCACCATCGGTTTAATCTAGACGCAGTCCATATCTCTAGACAGCGAGCGGTTGTAGAACTTCAGGGGGCTGAGCCTTAGAGAAACATAACTTACTCAAGTATGCCTGTTAAACTGTGTGAAGGAAATACACAAATACATATTAAAGCTGCAGAGGTTACAGATTTAAAATTTTTCTCTTGTTGTTTGATAAATATTATCAACATTATATTGATGTTCATGATAACAACAAAAGACAATACTTTATTGAACCTTTTCTGATAAGAAGTGAGCAAACTCAAGTATTTTTGACAGTCGATCTGTTCAGTCCTCTCGTTTTAACGCACAGCAGTTTTTTGTCTGGCAATCATATTTCTAATTTGATGCTGTATTATGTTGATTCTGGCACCCAACATTGCAACAAGATTATATTTTAAGCTTCTTATGTAGCTGAATCTGCATTGTTTTATATGGGCTGCTTTTAAAGTAATAGTTCACCGAAAAATGAGTTCCGGTTTCTTGGTTGATTTCTGACTCAACGCCTTTATGCCAAACGTCGAGTCATAGGTCAGCAAAGAAGACAAAAATTTAAGTTGTGATAGACTGAAAGTGATCTAAGCGAGCACAGCTCCTCACAATTAACAGACTCTTTGTCCACAATTTATTGTTGAAGTTGTGCTAATACGACTGCACCAACAACTTTACAGAAGATCTGCTTCCTTCCTGGAAGACGAAAGATGTTCAAAAGGGTTAAGGCCTCCACGTAACAACTAGCCGTTTCATCCATTATGCATCTCTGAATGTTTTCATTAAGCTAAGCAAAGTTTCTTTCATTTATTGCTTAATGCTGTGATGTCAAACATGTTTCAGATATTGCTCATTGTTTCAGGTTAGTTCAGTTATGTTTGCTAGGCATGTTAAACACTATTTGGAAAAGGGTAAATGCTGTTTCCTAAATCTAAGTATTGACCAAATCTAGTACTGTTTAAAGGGGCCTGCATTTCAGTGTGGAGAATCCCTCAAAGTAAAATAAATAAATAAATTTCATCATATTAATACAGGGGAGAAAAAAACAATAATTAAACACTGCATCACTGAAGTTTCACTGACTGTTTGAGGATCCAATTGTGTTACTAATTTAGACATTACAGAATAACAGGTTTCATAGACAATTGGATGAGTTTCTGGGGCAGACCTGACCTGTTGAAAAGAGATGGTCTTCATCCCTCCTGGGGTGGTGCCGCTCTTCTATCTAGAAATATGGCATATAGTCTTAGAGCTCCAACATGACCAACTAGTGCCCAGGTCAGGAAGCAGATTTTCTAACTGAGTTACTACTGGCTGCAGATAAAGTCTTAATTATTTTAGATTTTAATATCCATGTTGACAATGAAAAAGATGCATTACAATAAGCATTCTTAGACATTCTGAACTCTGTTGGGGTTAGAGAACATCTGTCAGGACCTACTCACTGTCGAAATCATACTCTTGATTTAATACTTTCAAATGGAATTGATATTAATGGTGTTTAAATTCTGCAGCAAGGTGATGATATTTCAGATCACTATCTAGTCCTGTGTAAACACCATATAGCTAAAACTGTAATTCTATAGTATGGTAGAAGCATCACTTCCACCACAAAAGACTGGTTTGTGATTAATCTTCCTGATCTCAATCCCTTAGCACATCCAATAAAGCAACTTGATGTAACAGAAACTGTGCACTCTTTTTTTTCTAGCACTTTAGATACAGTTGCTCCTTTACACTTAAGAAAGATGAAAGAAAACTATCTGACTCCATGGTATAATGACAACACACGCACCCTAAAGAGAGCAGCCCGGAAAATGGAGCGCAGGTGGAGAAAAACAAGACTAGGTATTTCGTATAGCCTGGCGGGAGAGTATCGTGTCATACAGAAATGAAAAAAAAACTGCTAGATGTGATTATTTTTAGACTCATTTAGAAGAACACAAACAAAATCCCAGTATTTATTGAATATAGTGACTAAATTATTGAAAAATAAACCATTAACAGGTGCTGACATTCCCTAATATCACAGCAGTAACTTTATAAACCACTTTACTTCTAAGATTGCTTCTAAAACCAGCAACATGTATATTAGACCCTATTTCATTTAAACTATTAAAAGCTCACACAAGAGCTGCTTCCAGAAGTCATAGATCCTATTTTGACTATTATTAATTTATTCATTAGGATATGCCCCCAAAACCTTAAAATTGGCTATTGTTAAGCCTTTCATAAAAAAAAACCCCACACATCTTGACCACAAAGACTTCGATATTGAGATTTGATATTGGTCTATAATTAGCTGTCAAAGATACAAGAAAAAGGTAGTATCCTCACAACTATATTCATTTTTAGAGAAAAATGGTATCTGCAAGGATTTCCAATCAGGTTTTAGACCGTACCATAGTACTGAGACTGCTCTCATTAGAGTTACTAATGACCTGCTTCTATCATCTGATCGTGGTTTTATCTCATTATTAGTGCTATTAGATCTTAGCGCAGCATTCGATACTATCGATCACAACATTCTCTTGGATAGACTAGAAAACTATGTTGGCATTAGAGGACGCGCCTTAGCATGGTTTACATCATATCTATCTGACCGCTATCAGTTTGTAGCATTAAATGAGGAGGTATCATATATACACTCTGTATAGTTAACAAGTGAAATATGGAGTTCCTCAAGGCTCAGTGCTAGGACCGTTACTTTTCAACCTGTACATGTTACCTCTGGGAGATATTATCAGGAGTCATGGTGTTAGCTTTCACTGCTATGCTGATGATACTCAGCTCTATATTTCAGCGCAGCCTGGTGATACACACCAAACTGAGAATCTAACAGAATGCATAGTCGATATAAAAAGCTGGATGATGAGTAACTTCTTAATGTTAAATTCTGAAAAAACAGAGGTGCTAATAATTGGACCTAAAAACCCCACATATAATAATCTAGAACACAGCCTATCACTTGATGGCTGCTCTGTTAATTCTTCATCATCAGTTAGGAACCTAGGTGTGCTGTTTGACCGCAATCTTTCCTTCGAAAATCATGTTTCTGTAAAACTGTGTTTTTCCATCTTAAAAATATATCCAAATTGTGAACTATGCTCTAAATTACTGTAATGCTTTAATGGGTGGTTGTTCTGCACGCTTAATAAACAAACTTCAGCTAGTCCAAAACCCAGCAGCCAGAGTCCTTACTAGAACTAGGAAGT
This sequence comes from Puntigrus tetrazona, assembly GCF_018831695.1. Lineage (NCBI taxonomy): Eukaryota > Metazoa > Chordata > Actinopteri > Cypriniformes > Cyprinidae > Puntigrus > Puntigrus tetrazona. The sequence goes on along the minus strand of NC_056701.1, from coordinate 8,634,831 downwards.
ATGATCATATTAGCCCGGTTCTGTCAACACTGCACTGGCTCCCTATCAAACCTTGAATAGATTTTAAAATCTTATTAATTACCTATAAAAGCCCTGAATGGTTTAAAACTTCAGTTGAGCTCTTATCACATTATAGTCTTCCATGTCCACTGCGTTCTCAAAACTTTGGCTGTTTGATGATACCTACGCTGAAAAAAAAAAAGTTGCCGTGAAATTTCCTGTTGTTGAAAATTCTACCGTAAAAAACATGGTAACAATGTTTAACTTTGACTGATATAAAGTTAATATACTAACCTACTAAAGTACTGAAATCTGTTTCGTACCTTTGTAATACACTGGTAAGCACCAAAAGCAAAAAGGTGGTGATGAGAAAGTCACATGATGAACCAAAGCCCATCACAAGCACCTTTTAAATGGTAACATACAGTATGTGTGAGGTGCACGGTGCCATTCACACCAACACTAGACATCATCGTGGTGAGATTCATTAAACCAAAATGTGCAAAAAACATCAATTTAACAACATTAGATGAAGCTTTCAACCCTAACAAACATAAATAATAAAAGAAAACTAAAAATGAAAATAGTGATTTAAAAAAAAAACCCATAAAACTGAAACTAAATTTGAAATGCAATGAACATAATTTTTACGTTTTTTCCTGTAAATTTTACAGGAATTTAAAGTTAACGATTTAAAAGGTTTTAACTGTAGCATTTTCATTTTTTAGCGGTAAGTAGATCAGCCTAAACTGGGAACACTCCCCATAACACACGATGATAACACGAATAGCATCTACGCTAATATTTCTTTCTTTCTTATTCTGTTTCTCAGTTCATATCCTGATCAGATGCTGGACCAGCACCCAGAGATGACCTTCATCAGAGACCAGAACACCTAGATGAACCTCGTGAACAGATCACCAGACACACACACACACACACACACACACACACACTCTCTCTCTCTCTCTCACTCACACACACACACAAGTCCTTTACACAATCTGTCATAGCCGTTTTTTAAAATCTGACTTGCTTAGTTGGGCCCATAACTTCTAGCGATTATCTGCAATTTGTTTACAGAGACAATCTCTGCATTTAATAAAAATTAAGTGTTTAGACTTGTCATTATACTTCGCTATCACTTTTCTCCTGTGCTTTGATGCAATCTGTACTGTTAAAAGCGTTGGTTAAATTAAAGTGATTGAGTCGTATTCTGCGCTCTCTGCTCTCATGCTAGCCTGCATGGACGGCCAGGGAGTGTTTGCTCAGAACAGAACCATTTCCCCAATCTAAAATGTATGCTATTCGTAAGTTATATTGACGGTAATGTTCCTGACTATTACCATTAGTCATAGTTATTGCAGGACACCTTATTCAAGCTTGCATCAGCTGACACATGTCTACCTATAGGATCATGACACCAATCATAATTCTCTTCCTAAGGTTCCCTTCACATTCAGCCTGACTGGTTCTGTTCTGTCATGCCAGCATAAACCTGTACAGACCAAAGTAAAGCAACACAACGAGCATAAACCTACAAAATCAGTATGAACCAGCACAAGCAATCAAAAACCAGCCTGGATCTCTAAGTACAAAGAATCATTCTAGCAGTGACAGAAAAATTGATTATTCCTCATGTCATTCCAAATATGAAGATATTATGAAGAACATAATATGGGGCTTAAACATCAGTGGAGCCCATTGACTTCTATTACACATGATCTGTCATTGTTCCACCGAAGACTGTAAATCATACAGGTTTGGAGGAGTAAATTTTGAGAGAACTACTCTTCTGTTGAGCTGCTTTACAGCTGAGCTGGAAGTTGTTTAATAATTGATGAATTTTGCAACATTACTACTAATATTTGCACATAACCATCTGTTTGCCTAGAGAAATGAACATACTGGGCCAGGCTTTGTATTTAAAGGTTTTTGACTAGAGCCGATCAACCCTCTCAAGTCTTGTTTTTATGACTCTGAAATGTTTTCTTTTTCTTCTTTTCATTAATTTTCATTAAAGCAAAATCCGTTTAGCTGCCTGCATGTTTGTTTTTCTTAGTATTTTTCTGAATAATACCCTTTGTGAAGCTGGTGGTTTGACATTGTGAAGGTTGTTGGCGGTTAGCGCTGGACAGGATGCGTGGGCTGAGCAGCGGTTCTTCATCTTCATCTTCATCTGCGTGTTTAGCAGAGAGAGAGAGACGAGCGCGGTGTGATTCCACAGCGTTTAGAGCTCATGGCCTTGTGTGTGTGGGCGCAGCTCTGACTCACTGCCATCCGACGGCGACCGGATCATTTTCTCTCAGTGTCTGATGCTTCCAGCTGCTAATCATCATCCTCACACACACACACACTGTCTCCCATCATGCATCTCTTCAGAATTACTGTACATTAGTGCTGAACTTTGGGGAAGATCGGATAATGTATGCCTGAGTTATAACAAATTCCTGTTTCGTGGCTGCCACAGACATGCCCTTCAATGAAAACTCAAGATCTTCAAAAATTAACATCACAAAGGGTTTTCGATTAACTGAGAAATTATGGTGTTGATTTGGAGTTTGTTAAAAAACTACATCTAAAAATGGCCCCAAAATTTGCAAAGAAAAAGGATTTCCAATTGGGTTTTGGATTTTTGCTCCAAAGAGACATTTTGTGGGTATTGTGTGTTACATGTGTCTACCAATTTTTGTACATGTACACAAAACCTAGCTCTCCCACTTCCGAAAACTATAACAGACATCATTTTCGGTAGCACCATTAGCGCAGGTACCTTAGCGGCCATGATCATGGAGGAGCCTCCCTTCACGCCCAGGATAGGGATGTGCGTCTGCGCGGAGATGAAGTCCAGGATCTGTGCGATGGCCTCCTGGTCGGTGTCATCTCCGAACACCACGCCCTGCAGCCAGTGCTCCGTCATCAGGTCGCAGATGCTTTTGATGATGCTCTTGGGGTCCGTCTCGTTCATGGTGAGCATCTCCACATTGGGCGCCAACGGCATGTGGCCGAAGTCGTCCTTGTCACGCGTGCCGGCGAGTGCCACCTCACTGGAGTTTCCCACCAGCACCACCGCGATGCTCAGGCCCTGCAGCAGCTTGGAGACGGGTGGATAATGCGCCACCGATGATGGGATGTAGTGGGCCACGCCCCCTCCGCCCCGCTCGCGCCGCGATTGGACGGCCAGCGGCAGGAGAAGAAGCAGACACACGGCCAGCAGCTGCTGCAGCGACGGGCAGGGCCAGTGACGCGAGGGCGGAGCCAGCACATGAAGCCACACCCGCCTTTCCTGAGAGGGTGGAGCCAAGCCACGGTAAATGCAGACGGACATGATGGAGGAGCGAAAAACCTGTGAGAAAAACAGACAGACAGAGTTACAGCTCAGCAACTGTCCTAAATGCAGATTCTGATCTGTGCAAAGATGACCTCTTTTTATTGTTCCTGAAGAGGGCAGGAGTTAATCAGTGAGGAGAAAGGAAATTAGTAAACGAGCACCTGGAATTCTGAATTTCACAGCATGTGCTAACAATCAGAAGATACATGGTTTCAGAGGAGAAACGCTTGTGTAGATATTAATATCATCCACTTCAAAAGATGTTGGAAATACGGAGTGCATTTGGAGCAAAGAGCCTGTTCCTGTCAAAACTGAACATCAGAGAACAAAAACTCACACTGAACGTCACGTGGGAGAAGAAGAGAGAGATGGAAAGACTAAAACCACTGTCAGAAAACAGTATTATCCCAAAGTTAAAAATCACACCGCAACTGGAAAAAAACTGCTGCAAGATTTAGAGCGATCGAACAACCAATATTCAATAAATTCAATAATTGATTAAAAACCAATTCAACATCCCTATGTTAAATATGGCCGTCATCCAAGTTATACAGATGACTAGTTACATATAATGTGCGTGTGTGTTTGTGTGTGTATATATATATATATATACATTATACTGAAAAAAATGGAACAATTACAACAGCAGAGACCGAAGGACAGTAACAGATGAACTAGACCTGGCCTGGCCCCGGAGCCCTGAGGTGTGTTTCAGAGAGCGAGAGGCCGGTGTCTGTGACACACATGAATAGTGCAGCAGCAGACGCTCAGCAGATCAATATTTGATGGGAGCGTTGCACGTCTTCAGCCTGTTTATTATGGATGAGATAAACTCTCCCCTGACGAGCAGAGAGCGACCCGCGCCTACACACCGTTACACAAGCGCTGCGATGATCTCCGCTGATGGACAGCCTGTGATTACTGAGAGCTGAGCGAGGACAGCTGACATCAGGACTAACACAGACTGTGTCTCAGTGTCTCAGTCAATGGAAGTCAATGGGAACCCAAATGTTCTTCACTGAGCCTTCTTTTGGGTTTTGAAGGACACAATCATACAGGGGTGGATGGACATTAGGGACAGTAAATGATTACTCTTAGAATGATTTGTGGCGTTTTGTACTGGACGTGACGAAGGAGAAGAAAGAGCTTGTGATGCAGAGACTGACACACAGTTCAGAGATCTGAGTCTGCACTTCTCTTGGCCACTCAGTTTCCATAGCAACCATTAAAATAGACCTCTCGATACAGTTGATGGCTTCACACACACACACACACACACACACACACACACACACTCAGGCTCCGCCCCTCTGCAGAAGCCGCTCACGTCACTGTAATTAGCATAAGAGAGTCCTGTTTATGAGATGAAACACACACACAC